>NC_060268.1:78964610-79085436 GCF_021613505.1 Equus quagga | reverse complement strand
GGTCTTTGGTTGCCCCACATGAATTTTAGGATTCTTTGCTCTATTTCCATGAAGAATGTCATTGGGATTCTGATAGGGATTGCATTGAATCTGAGATTGCTTTGGGTAGCATAGACATTTTAACTATGTTTATTCTTCCAATCCATGAACAAGGAATCTCTTTCCATCTCTTTACGTCATTATCAATTTCCTTCAGTAATGTCTTATAGTTTTCATTGTACAAGTTCTCCACCTCCTTGGTTAAATTTATTCCTAGGTACTTTATTCTTTTAGTTGCGATTGCAAATGCAATTGTATTCTTGAGTTCTCTTTCTGTAAGTTCGTTACTGGAGTATAGAAAAGCAACTGATTTTTGTAAGTTGAATCTGTAGCCTGCAACTTTATTGTATTTGTTAATTATTTCTATTAGTTTTCTGATAGATTCTTCGAGGTTTTCTATGTGTAAGATCATGTCATCTGCAAACAGCGAGATTTTCACTTCTTCACTCCCTATTTGGATTCCTTTTATTCCTTCCTCTTGCCTGATTGCTCTGGCCAAAACCTGCAGTACTACGTTGAATAAGAGTGGGGATAGTGGGCATCCTTGTCTCATTCCTGTTCTCAGGGGGATGGAGCTCAGTTTTTGGACATTGAGTATGATGTTGGCTGTGGGTTTGTCACATATGGCCTTTATTATGTTGAGGTCATCTCCTTCTATCTCCATTTTGTTAAGAGTTTTTATCATAAATGGCTGCTGGATCTTGTCAAATGCTTTCTCTACATCTATTGAGATGATCATGTGGCTTTTATTCCTCAATTTGTTAATGTGGTGTATCACGTTGATTGATTTGTGAATGTTGAACTGGAGGGTGTCCCTGGTATGAATCCCACTTGATCATGATGTATGATCCTTTTGATGTATTGCTGTATTCAGTTTGCCAAAATTTTGTTGAGGAGTTTTACATCTATGTTCTTCAGCGATATTGGCCTGTAGTTCTCCTTTTTTGTGCTGTCCTTGTCAGGCTTTCGTATCAGAGTGATGTTGGCCTTGTAGAATGTGTTAGGAAGTGTTCCATCTTCCCTAATTTTTTGGAATAGCTTGAGAAGGATAGACATTAAATCCTCACTGAAAGTTTGGTAAAATTCCCCAGGAAAGCCGTCTTGTCCTGGGGTTTTATTCTTTGGGATGCTTTTGATTGCTGTTTCAATGTCTTTCCTTGTGATTGGTCTGTTCAGACTGTCTGCTGCTTCTTGACTCAGCTTTGGGAGATTGTAAAAGTCTAAGAATTTATCCATTTCCTCTAGGTTATCCATTTTGTTGGCACATAGTTTTTTGCAGTATTATCTTATAATCCATTGTATTTCTGTGGAGTCTGTTGCTATTTCTCATCTTTCATTTCTGATTTTGTTTACTTGAGCTTTCTCTCTTTTTTTCTTGGTAAGTCTGGCTAGGGGTTTGTCAGTTTTATTTATCTTCTCAAAGGACCAGCTCTTTGTTTCATTGATCCTTTCTACTGCCTTTTTTGTTTCAATAGCATTTATTTCTGCTGGGATTGTTATTATTTCCCTCCTTCTGCTGACTTTTGGGCTGTGTTTGTTCTGCTTTTTCTAATCCAGTTAGGTGTAATTTGAGATTGCTTTTTTGGGATTTTTCTTGTTTGTTAAGGTTTGCCTGTATTGTAATGAATTTCCCTCTTAATATGGCTTTTGCTGTGTCCCATATGATTTGGTATGGTATGTTATCATTTTCATTTGTCTCCAGATATTTTTTATTTCTCCTTTAATTTCTCCAATGACTCATTGTTTGTTCAGTAGCATGTTGTTTAGTCTCCACATCTTTGTCCCTTTCTCAGCTTTTTTCTAGTAATTAATTTGTAGGTTTATAGCATTATGATTGGAAAAGATGCTTGGTTATTATTTCAATTTTTTTTAATTTATAGAGGCTTGCCTTGTTTCCCAACATATGGTCTATTCTTGAGAATGATCCATGGGCACTTGAAAAGAATATGTATTCTGCTGTTTTGGGATAAGTGTTCTATGTTATGTCTATTAAGTCCAAGTGGTTTAGCTTTTCATTTAGTTCCACTGTTTCCTTGTTGAGTTTCTGTCTTGATGATCTATCCATTGATGTGAGTGGGGTGTTGAGGTCACCTACCATTTTTGTGTTATTTTTAATATCTTCATTTAGGTTTATTAATAGCTGCTTTATGAACTTTGGTGCTCATGTGTTGGGTGCATAGATATTTATAAGCATTAATTCTTCTTGATGGAGTGTCCCTTTGATCATTATATACTGCCCCCTTTGCCTCTCTTTACGTGCCTTATCTTGAAGTCTACTTTGTCTGATCTAAGTATTGTGACACCTGCTTTCTTTTTGTTTGCCATTAGCTTGGAGTATCGTCTTCCACCCCTTCACTCTGAGCCTGTGTTTGTCATTGGAGCTGAGGTGTATTTCCTGGAGGCAGCAAATTGTTGGGTCTTGTTCTTTAATCCATCTCACAACTCTCTGTCTTTTTATTGGAGAATTGAATCCATTAACGTTTAGGGTGATTATTTATGTATGAGGAATTAATGCTATCATTACATGACTCATTTTCTGGTTTTCCTGCATTTCCTTTGTTTCATGTGTTGTGTGTTTTGGTCTACCCATTGAATTATGTGGTTTTTTATGATTTTTTTAATTTTTCCTTATTTATTTTTTCGTGTCTGTGTTCTGCTTTTTTGTTTAGTTGTAACCCTTAAGTTTGTATTCAGAATCTCATGTATAAGATAGTCTATTTTCTGATGGCCTCTGATTTTCTTAGTCTAACCCAATTCAGTCCCTTTCCTCCTCCCCTCCTAAGTTGTTTTTCTCATATCTTATTCCCACTTGTGTTGTGAGTTTGTGGTTAAAGTGACAAGATTATCTTTGTATTTGGTCTTTTCCTTCCTTTTAGCCTAATGCTATAGTTGAATATTTCCTATCCTATTCTGATTCTGTATACCTATTTATCTCCTTACTCTGTGTTTTGTGACCTCTTTCTCCCTTTTTTCCTTTTTCAGGTATGAGAGCCTTCTTGAGGATTTCTCATAGGGAGGGTCTCATGGCTATGAAGTCCCTTAGCTTTTGTTTGTCTGGGAAAGATTTAGTTTCTCCCTCATATCTGAAGGATATTTTTACTGGGTAGAGTATTCTTGGCTGAAGATTCTCATCTTTTAAAGTTTTGAATATGTCTCCTAGCTTGTAAGTTTTCTGCAGAGAAATCTGCTGAAAGTCTGATAGGTGTTCCTTTGTAGGTTATTTTCTTCTGCCTTGCTGCCCTGAGTATTCTTTCTTTGTCGTTCATTTTTGCCAGTTTTACTACTGTATGCCTTGCAGTAGGTCTTTTTACATTGACAAATCTAGGAGATCTGGAAGCTTCTTCCACACATATTTCCCTTTCTTTCCCTAGATTTCAGAAGTTCTTTGCTATTATTTCTTTGAACACGCTGTCTGCTCCATTTGCCTTCTCTTCACCTTCTTGAATACCTGTAATTCTTATGTTGCATTTCCTCATTGAGTTGGATATTTCTCAGAGACTTTCTTCATTTTTTGGCCTTAGTTCTCTCTCCTCCTCTGTCTGGAGCATTTCAACATGTCTATCTTTGATTATGCCAATATGCTTCTCTAATGGGGTCCACTCGAGCATTCAGGGAATCCATATTGTGTTTTATCTCTTCCATTGTGTCTTTTATCTCTAATATTTCTGATTGATTCTCATCATAGTTTCAATCTGTTTTGTGGAATTAGCTCCTGACTCGTTGAATTGTTTCTCTACATTCTCTTTTGCTTTGTTGATTCTTTTGATCATCACTATTTTGAATTCATTGTTGTCTAGCTTACAGATTTCTGCATCCTCAGGACTGAGCTCTGGGTGCTTGCCATTTCCTCTCTGGTCTGGAGATTTGATGTAGTATCTGATGTCGGAAGCTCTGCTCTTTCTCATTCTGATATTACTCAGTTGTAGTTACAGTCTATCGCCACTGGGTGAGGGTCGAGAGCCGCGTGCTCTGAGCCCTCCGCCTTCAGCAGAGATCCCAGGGGCTAGAGCCCTGCTGAGTGGGTCGTGGGAGGGATGGTTTCTCCTGCGTGTACTCCGGGATTTCTCCACCAGCTCTAGCTATCTGGTCTCCTGGGGTGTTGGCTTCATGAGGTCACCCTGTGCCAAAGTTTTCATCCCATTATAGGGCTTCCCTCTAGGGTGCAAGGGCCTGTGAGAGTCCTGGGTGATCCCATGGACACGCGACCCCTCCCCGACTCCTTCCTCCTGAGCCTCCCGCAGCAGTGATTGCAATCTTTTGGCGGGGGGGAGCGAAGTTCTCTCTTACCCTGTTCCAGCTTCTCTGGGGAGGTCTCCAGCCTTTCTGCCCTCTGTCATGTGCCTGCGTGTCTCTCCAAGGTTTTTGTGTTGTTAGGATGTCTTCTGCTGGAGTATGGATGTCCCTTTTTGTTGTATGTTGGAGGGGAGGAAGTCCTGGGCAAGTTCACTCCACCATGATGCTGATGTCACTCTTAATCCATGTGGAGTTAATTTTTGTGTATGGTATAAGATAACGGTCTATTTTCTTTCTTTTTCATGTGGTTGACCAGTTTTCCCAACACCATTTATTGAAGAGAATTTCCTATCTCCATAGTATGTTCTTGGCTCCCTTGTCAAAAATTAGCTGTCCACATATGTGCAGGTTTATTTCTGGGCTCTCAATTCTGTTCCATTAATCTATGTGTCTGTTTTTGTGCCAGTACTATGCTGTTTTGGTTACTACAGCATTGTAGTATATTTTGAAATCAGGGAGAGTGGTACCATGATACCTCCAGCTTTATTCTTTTTTCTCGGGATTCCTTTGGCTATTCAGGGTCTTTTGTTATTACACATAAATTTTAGGATTCTTTCTTCTATTTCTGTGAAAAATGTCATTGGAACTTTGATAAGGATGCATTGAATCTGCAGATTGCTTTAGGAAGTATAGACATTTTAACTACATTAATTCTTCCAATCCAAGAACATGGAATATCTTTCCATTTCTTTGTGTCTTCTTCAATTTCTTTCAACACTGTTCTATAGTTTTCAGTGTACAGATCTTTCACCTCTTTGGTTAAGTTTATTCCTAGATATCTTATTCTTTTTGTTGCAATTGTAAATGGGATTGTATTCTTGATTTCTCTTTCCGCTACTTCATAGATGGTGTATAGAAATGCAACCGATTTTTGTATGTTGATTTTGTATCCTGCAACTTTACCAAATTCATTTATTATCCATATTCATTTATTATTTCTAAAAGTTTTTTAGTGGGTTCTTTCGGGTTTTCTATATATAAAATCATGTCATCTGCAAATAGTGACAGTTTCACTTCTTCCTTTACAATTTGGGTCCCTTTTATTTCTTTTTATTGCTTGATTACTTTGGCTAAGATTTCCAATACTATATTAAATAAGAGTGGTGAAAGTGAGCATCCTCATCTGGTTCCTGTTCTTAGATGGATAGCTTTCAGTTTTTTTCCATTGAGAATGATATTAGCTGTGGGTTTGTCATATATGGCCTTCATTATGTTGAGGCACTTTCCTTCTATATCCATTTTATTCAGAGTTTTTATAATAAATAGATGCTGTATCTTGTCAGATGCTTTCTCTGCATCTATTCAGATGATCTTGTGATTTTTATTCTTCATTTTGTTAATGTGGTGTATCACATTGATTGATTTGTGGATGTTGAACCATCCCTGCATCCCTGGAATAAATTCCGCTTGATCATGATGTGTGATCTTTTTAATGTATTGTTGTGTTCGATTTGCTAGTACTTTGTTGAGGAGTTTTGCTCCAATGTTCCTCAGTGATATTGGCCTGTAATTTTCTTTTTGTGTGTTGTCCTTGTCTGGTTTTGATATTACGGTAATGTTGACCCTATAGAATGAGTTAGGAAGCTTCCCCTCATCTTCAATTTTTTGGAAGAGTTTGAGAAGGCAATGTATCAAATCTTCTTTGAATGTTTGCTGGAATTCTCCAGGAAAGCCATCTGTTTCAGGACTTTCATCTTGGGGAGGTTTTTAATTGCTCTTGTGATCTCCTTGCTGATGATTGGTCTATACAAACTCTCTGTTTCTTCTTGATTCAGTTTTGGAAGGTTGTATGATTCTAAGAATTTATCTACTTCTTCTAAATTATCCAAATTATTGGTGTATAGCTTTTTGTAGTATACTTTTATAACTTTCTCCATTTCTGAGTTGTCTGTAGTGATTTCTGCTCTTTCATATCTGATTTTATTTATTTGAGCTTTCTCTCTTTTTTTCTTGGTGAGTCTAGCTAAAGGTTTGTAATTTTGTTTATCTTTTCAAAGAACCAGCTCTTGGTTTCATTAACTTTTTCTATTGTTATTTTAGTCTCTATTTCATTTATTTCTGCTCTGATTTTTATTATTTCCTTCATTCTCTGATTTTTGAGCTTTGTTTGTTCTTCTTTTTCCAGTTCCTTTAGGTGCACTCTGAGATTGTTTATTTGGGATTTTTCTTGTTTGTTGAGGTAGGGCTGAAATGCTATAAACTTCCCTCTTAGAACCACTTTTTCTGTATCCCATAGATTTTGGCATGTCATATTTTCACTTTCATTTGTCTCCAGGAACTTTTTGATTTCTCCTTTGATTTCTTCATTGACCCAATCGTTGTTCAGTAGCATTTTGTTTGATCTTGACATATTTGTGGCTTTTTTTATTTTCTTCCTGTAGTTGATTTCTACTTTCAGACATTTGTGGTCAAAAAAGATGCTTGGTATTATTTCAGTCTTCTTAAATTTATTGAGACTTGTTTTGTGGCCTAATATGTGATCCTGGAGAATGTTCCATGTGCATTTGAAAAGAAAGTGTAATCTGTAGTTTTTGGATGGAATGTTCCATATATATCTACTAAGTCCATCTGGTCTAATGTGTCATTTAAGACAAATGTTTCCTTATTGATCTTCTGTTTGGATGATCTATCCATTGGCATAAGTGGAGTGTTAAAGTCCCCTACTATTATTATGTTACTGTTTGTTTCTCCTTTGTGTCTGTTAATAAGTACTTTATATATTTAGGTGTTCCTATGTTGGGTGGATAGATATTTGCATGTGTTATATCTCTTCTTGGATTGTTTCTTTTATTATTATGTAGTGCCCTTCTTTGTCTCTTGTTACAGTTTTTTGTTTTAAAGTCTATTTTGTCTGATATAAGTATTGCACCCCCAGCTTTCTCTTCATTGCCGTTCACATGGAGTATCTTTTTCCATCCCTTCACTTTCAGTTTGTGAGTGTCTTTAGGTCTGAAGTGTGTCTCTTGTATGAAGCATATATGTGTCTTGTTTTTTTATCCAGTCAGCCACCCTGCACTTTATGATTGGAGTATTCAGTCCATTGACATTTAAAGTAGCTATTGATAAGTATGTGCTTATTGCCATTTTGTTAATTTTTTTCTGTGCATATTAGTAGTTCTTCTCTGTTCCTTTCTTCTTCTCTTGCTCTCTTCCCTTGTGGTTTGATGGCTTTCTTTACTATTATGTTTGGGCTACTTTCTCTTAATTATTTGTGTATTTATTATAGGTTTCTGGTTTGTGATTACCATGAGCTTCATATATAATGACCTATGCATGTAGCAATCTATATTGAATTGATGGTCTCTTCAGTTTGACCTCTTACTAAAAGTTCTAATATTTTGCTCCCTTCCTCCCACATTTTATGTTTCTGATATCATATCTAACCTCTTTTTTGGTGTGTGTGTATCCATTACCCTCTTATCATTGAAATAGGTAATTTTAGTACTTTTATCTTTTGACGTTCATATTGTCTTCATAGGTAGTTGATCTGCTACCTTTACTGTATTTTTGCCTTTACCAGTGATTTTGTTGCCTTTTGAGGGGGATAATTTTCTTATTCCTATTTGTGGTCTTCTCTTTCCCACTTTAGCATTTAGCATTTAGCATACTCCCTTTAGCATTTCTTGTAATACTGGTTTCTGGGTGATAAACTCCTTTAATTTTTGCTTGTCTTTATCTCTCCTTTGATTCTGAATGATAATCTTGCCAGGTAGAGTATTCTTGGCTGTAGTTTTTTTCCTTTCAGCACTTTAAATACATTGTGCTACTCCTTTCTAGCCTGTAAGGTTTCTGCTGAGAAGTCAGCTGATAGCCTTATAGGCTTTCCTTTGTATGTCACTTGTTGCCTTTCTCTTGCAGCTTTTAGGATTTTCTTTTTATCTTTAATGTTGGACATTTTAATCATAATATATCTTGATGTGGGCCTCTTTGGGTTTATCTTGTTTGGTGCTCTCTGTGCTTCATGTACCTGGGTCTGTTTCCTTCCTTAGGTTAGGAAAGTTTTCAGCTATTATTTCTTCAAGTAGATTCTCTCCCTCTTTGTCTCTCTCTTATCCTTCTGGCACACCTATAATACAAATGTTAGTGCACTTGATCGTGTCCCACAGCTCCCTTAGACTGTTCCTGTTCTTTTTAATTCTTTTTTCTTTTATCCATTCAGCTTGGGCGATTTCCTCTTTCATCCAGCTCACTCATCCCTTCTTCTGTATCATCTACTCTGCTATTGAGTCCCTCTAGTGAATTTTTCATTTCCAGTATTGTATTCTTCATTTCTGATTTATTCTTTTTTATATTTTCCAATTCTTTGTTGACATTCTCACTGAGCTCATCCATTCTTCTCCCAAGATCAGTAAGCATCTTTATGACTTTTTGTTTGAACTCTTTGTCAGGTAGATTCTTTATTTTTGTTTCAATTACTTCTTTTTCTGAGGTTTTGTCCCGTTTCCTTTGCCTCCTCATTTTGCCTCTTTCTCTTTGCTTATATCTATGTATTAGGTGGGTCAGCTGTATCTCCTGATCTTGGAGAGGTGGTCTTATGTAAGAGATGCCTTATGAGGCCTACAGTGTGTTTCCTTCTCATCGCCATTTCCAAATGTTCCAAGGGTGAGCCCTATGTGGGCTACTTATGTCCTTCTGTTGTGACAGCATTGCTCTTGCTGAAGGTGACTAGGGAGCCTAGGCTGTCCCCCTGACTGACTGGTTGTAATTCTCATTTGCGTGTGGCTGAGACCCTTCACTCTGGACCCTTCAGTCACTTTATTTGGTTTGAGGAGCCCCAAACCAGTTGGCTGCAAGGTCTAATAGCACATTCCTGTTGCAGTTTTTCTGTCAAGAGAGTAGGCCCCCAGCATGGTTGGTTGCTAAGCTCAGGGACTTACAGTTGCTGTAGGCCTCTGGCCTGCAAGTCTGTTGTCAGCTCTCTTAGGATTGCAGCAGAGTGGGGCTGTTGTAGTTAATAGCCAGCAAAGCCAGATATTATGAGACTTGTCTCAGTTGTGCTAAGCCCAGAGGATGCTTATCACAGTAATGCTCCCCTGCTCAGGTCTCCCACCCCTCCAGGGATGGCTACATGCCTTAGGATTCCTCCTGGCTGGCTGTGAAGCTCTGTGGCTCATGAAGGTGGCTTTTTTTCTCTCCAGAAAGGAATTTATGCCTCTTCCACCTCAGTCAGTACTGTCCCTTGTTGTGGGGGTTCTTTTTATCCAGTTTTCAGTTCTCTCTCAGGGGTAATTGTTCTAAGAATAGTTGTAAATTGGTTGTGTTCATGGGAGGAGGTGAGCAGAGTCTGCCTATGCCACCATCTTGACAAACCTCTGTCTCTGTACTATTTTTACAACTTCTGTGTGAGCCTAAAACTACTTAAACATTCAAAGTTTTAAAAAATATATATAGCAATAACATTATCAAAATTTAACTGGAGACATTATTTTTGAAAAATAAGATTCTAAAATGTTCCATTTCTTTTGCTACCTGAATGTCACATGAATGGTGAGAATTTAGAGTTTTAAACTAACTTTTGTAGGTGATTTCCTAGGTGGTAATTCTGGGCTTTTAAGCAAGTTCTTCTCAAAGGCTCACTTTCCTCCAGCATGGTGTGATCACCCTGTGCTCCATGGGACTTTGTGGGCACCCCAGAAGGCTCTTTATAATGAGCTTTAATCACATCCACTTTCAGGAGGAAAGCCATCTCCTCTCACTGTGAGGGGAGAACCAGCTTGTATAAACGCTGAGGAGGCTCTGCAGTTCTGACAACACAAAAAGGGCCAGCTGCCATCATTAGAAATACCTGCTATTAGAGAAATGCATCCCAGAGTGACAGAGCTAGAAAGGCTCCAGGTGAGCCGTTATGCTTCAGAGCTCTCTGTGGAAGCCAAAATTATCTAATCGATATAAAGATAGAGGAAAGAAGCCATTGTATTTCATTTAATATCATCAGCTAGTGGGATCACAGAGCCCGGGAGCACAATAGTGTCTCATGTTTTATGCCCACATTTTAATGTTGTTTGTGGACAACATGGGTTGTTCCCGCAGGTCACTTGTGCCAACAAGGATGAAAAGAATGCCTGACATCCCTAATCATAGGGGATAAGCCGCCATATCAGGGTATGAGGCTAATCCCTATGGCAGTTCCCACTCCTCACAGTGGCCACTGCTTTTCTCTTCTTCCATCCCCGTCCCATTGAGGGGAGGCAAGATCTAGCTGGAAGGAGAATTTCAGCATGAGCATACAAAGAGCTCAGGGAGAGTGGAGCCAAAGGCAGCCCCTTCCATAGCTCGTCTCTTCGGATGAGTCTTTCCACAGCCATACAATTTGATCTGACTGCACAGGTCACAGCATGTCTGTACCTCACAGGTTCAGGACCCAGCACTGGACACACACGGATGGGAGAATGGGGACTGCTTTCCAGGAGGTCGAGGAGGAGAGGGACATGACAGAAGGAGGTGTACATGAGGGTGAGGGGCAGTGCAGGACAGGGAGTGGGCCAAAAGGTTGGCTGGGTGGACTTTGGATGCTGAAGGGGCTCCACAGAAGTTTTTTATTGGGGTGCCATCAGCGCTATGCTGGGAAGATTGTCTCTTGTGACTGATGGGAGGTGGGGAAAGAGGCTCACAGGGAAAAAAGTCTCTGAGGTTTTGAACTGGGTGTGGAGAAGATGCTGGCCCAAGCTATTGCAGAAATCATGGTGAGGTCCTGGGGAGGAAGAAAATGAGTTTTACTGGTGAGGGTTAAAAGTCAGCAGAACCTTCCTGTGACTCTGGCTCACAAACCAAAGCCCAAATCCAAGGTTGGGAAGGTCACGTATGTCACTGGTCAGCAGTTCAGAAAGAAGTCATGTTTGAAAGAGATTCTGGCTCCTCCTTTCCCGTCTTCCCCTGTTTCCATGAAACCCATTTTTATATATTGCAAAGAAATATATATGTTACTCCAACCCCTGAAACCAGAAAAATACCAACACGCAGTTTTGAAAAACTGCCACTCTATTCCTAGCCAAAATGAGCAATTATTTATTTTGAACAACTTGTAATGACTCATTTTTCAATGAACCAATGGATATTTGTTTAGAAAAATGCGAACTGAATAATCTTTGTCCTTTTATACACAATTTGGAATGCCAAATCTCCAGCAACATACAACTTTAGAGCAGTGCAGCAACAAATGGGTGGGCTTCTTGCCAGAACGGTGATCCATGTTTATGTTAAAATGCAGAGCAAACCCATAGGATCTTACAAGACGCATCTGCTGCAGAAGAAAGAAGGATTGGACCTCCACCTGAACACAGCGATGCCCTGGAGACCGAAGATCGAGAACAAAGCCTTCAGTTATTTAACAAGTACGTTAACATTCCCAGTGTGTTTGCAACCTTTAAAAGTCTTATCTTTTACTTTTCGTTTTCTTCCTCTGCGTGTAATTCTCATTCCACTGTGTCCTCTGGCCATACACAAATCATTTTGCCAATGTCCATATTTTCCAGGACATGCCCAGGCCCCTATGTGACTTCTTGGCTTGTTCCACAGCATGAAAGGATGGTACTTGGAGAGCACCATTTTATCACAGGCTGTTGAGGCTGTTGAAGTGTGCGCCTGACTGTCAGTTTTTCTTCTTTGTTGGAGCCCAAAACAGGCTGATGCTGCTCATTCAGCACATCCCAGATAACCAGGCACTTCAATAGTAAAATCCTAAAATCTGAACACGGGTTAAGAATTGTGTGGTGATCCCCTAAAATGTGTTCTAGTGCTTTTCTCCAACCCCCGCACACACCCCCGGAAAAAAAAACTGTAATTCTCAACTCCTTTATGGGACGTTCTGGAGTTGCTCAAATATGAGTGACCTTCATTTGATTTTTCGACTCACAAATTACGTGTTTTATGGGCTAGAATAAAACTTGCCCTGTGGTAAGCCTTTGAGGTCATCTCTTGCCGCTACAGACTCTCTAATAGGAAAGACTGGAATAAACCGAGAACTCAAAGCAGCCATTGAAATGGTCCCTACTCCATCCAATGTCCTTCCTCTCTCCCAAAGGCATGGTGCAAACCATTAGCTTTCTTTAATTTGCTTATGGCTTGCTTATAAATATCTACATTGTTAAGATAATTAGTAAGTGTCATAGGAAAGTGCACAAGCCAACATTTACTGTGCTTAATTAACATATCTAATCGATTTTACCATTCACCAGGCTTATTAATCTAAATATGAACTTGAGGCCCCATTATCATAGTCTAGTCACTAAGACAGTACACATCCTCTTTCTCTCCTTTTTCTGGCTGCGTGGAGAACCGTGTAGTCTTGGGGCAAAGCTCTCAGGGGTCCCTGAGCCTGACCTGGGAGGATTTGAGTTCCCTGTGATGGTGCCTCCTCTTGCAGGGCCAGGAGGCTCTCCCTGGCCTTGGCTGGGTTGGTGGTTCAGGGATGAGCCCCTCCATGGAGAGCATGATGTCCTGCCAGCCCTGTCCAGCAGGCTGAGATCTGGCCCCCACTGATCACAGTCCTTCAGGAAGTATCACGGGATCCTGGACTATAGTTGCCTCTGGGGTTTGTCAAAGAGGTGATTTCTGTTCCTTTTCCCTTCTACTTCTTGTTCTCAGTAAGGAGAAAAGGATAGGTAGATATAGATATTGATATCAATATCGATATCGATATATAGATTGGTGGTCAAGCGGTTAAGATTTGGCACTCTCACCTGTGCAGCCAGGGTTCGTTTCCCAGTCAGAGAAACACTCCACTCATCTGTCAGTTGTCATACTGTGGAGGCTGCGTGTTGCTGTGATGCTGAAAGCTGTGCCTCCAGTATTTCAAATACCAGCAGGGTCACCCCTGGTGGACAGGTTTCAGCAGAGCTTCCAGACTAAGACAGACTAGGAAGAAGGACCTGGCCACCCACTTCTGAAAACATTGGCCATGAAAATCCTATGAATAGCAGCAGAGCGTTGTCTGATATAGTGCTGCAAGGTGAGAGGATGGCACAAAAAGACTGGGCAGGGTTCTGTAACCAAAATCAAGGGGTCCATCTCTTGGTGAGCAAAGCCAAAAAGCACAACCAAGGCTGAAGTGGATGAAGAAAAAGGTTTATTGCTTGCACAAGCAATGGAGAACACCCCCCCCCCCCACACACACACACACTCTTCCATGCCAGTGGAGACTTTATACACTAGAGTGCAGAGGATATGTTACAACTGTGTAACAACTGGGCCTAATCAGGGCACATGCACAGTCCATTGCGTAACGAGGTCAAGGCATCATTACATAACAGGTTCAAGGAACGCATCATTCACAACAGTTCCATGATAACTTTTGGACAGTTAGAGCTGGAGCAATTTGCAGGGGTCCTGCTGCAAGCTTAGTTCCCTTAAGTTTCACTGTAGAGTGGCAACATCTGCAAAAATGAGGACACCAACTTCTGAAAAACAGCATTTAGTTTTCTCCTTGTCTGGAAAACATTTGACAGACTACGTTCCTTTATGGATCAGATTTTCCGTAACCCTTTCCTTGCCTGGTTTCTGGTCACAGTTCCTCTCTGCTGTACACAGGTTGCTAGGAGTTGGAATCCACTCAATGGTACTAACAAACAAACAAAAAAATAGATATAGCTATATATTTATATGTTATATATATATGTTATGTGTGTATATATATATATATATATACACATATACATATATTGAGAGAGAGAGAGAAATTTATTTTAAGGAATTGGCTCATGCAGTTGTGGGGACAGGCAAGTCCAAAACCCATAGGGCAAGCCCCATGAGGGGGTAAATTCAGTTAAGTGTTGATGCTGCCGTCTTGAGTCAAATTCCACTCGGCAGCAGGCTGGAAACTGGCCGGTTTCTATGTTGCAGTCTTGAGGAGAGTTTTTTCTATTTCAAGGAACTTCAGTCTTTGCTCTTAAGGCTTTCAACTGATTGGATGAGGCCCACCCACATCAGGGAGAGTAATCTGCTTTTCTCAAAGTCTACTGGTTTATATGTTAATCACATCTAAAAAATACTAGCACAGCAACATGTAGACTGGTGTTTTGTTTTTTTTTGAAGATTGGCACCTGAGCTAACAACTGTTGCCAACATTTTTTTTTTCTGCTTTATCTCCCCAAACCCCCCTGTATATAGTCGTATATCTTAGCTGTGGGTCCTTCTGGTTGTTGCATGTGGGATGCCGCCTCAACGTGGCCTGACGAGCAGTGCCATGTCCGTGCCCAGGATCCAAACCCTGGGCCGCCACAGCAGAGCGCACAAACTTAACCACTTGGCCACGGGGCCAGCCCCTGTAGACTGGTGTTTGACCAAATAACTAGGCACCATGGCCTAGACAAACTCACACATAAAAATAAGAATCACAAGTATTGTGTAGCCTTGGACAAGCCGCTTAACCTTTCTAAACCTGAGCTTCTCTTGTGGAAAACGAGGATAACGAATAGCACCTGGCTCAGGCAGTGACTGGGAGCACTGAATGCACAAAAACATATAAAGCAGCCTCCCTTGATTCATTTTTCTCTTTTTATGCCCCAAACTACTCTGTGCCTGACATATAGTTGGCACTCAACGCATGCTAAGTAGTTGTTGACTCCGCAGCCGGCACAGTGCATTCTTCTGCTTGACTCCTCTTTACTCGGCAATCAAGACAATGGTCCAGTCCAGGACTACCAGCATTTCCTCTGTGCAACTAGTCCCCGCACACCAGGCCTGCTGACTAAGCTCATCCCGCCACTTCTGTGCCCTCTGCTCGCCTGGGCCTGGCCGCGCACCACCCCAGAGGTACCTGAGGCACGCGTTGAATTACTAAGCGCAGCAGATCATCTGCAGTTTTCGTTTCCGTCTTACGTGGAAACATAAGTATCTTGATTATTATTTCTTGGCCCCTCCACCTTTCCCTGAGTCTCAGATCCTTCTTTCCTCTCTCTCTTTCCTTTTTCAGTCCCTCCCCAGAGATAGCATAAGGACAGAAAGAGCAGTCCTCAGATCATGACTCTATGTCAGACGCAGGACAGCGGGAAGTCTGGGCTCCGAAGTAGCACCCTGAGAGAGCTCACGTTCTTTGATTTTCTAGGCTTTTGGTCTTCCTGATTCCTAGGGAGGGTGAACACCTTCTCCTTTTCCTCCAGTCCCAAGGTTCACATCTGCTGCCAGCCTTTCCCTCCGAGTCTGCGTCGATGCAGGTGCACGTGGGTAAGACGCACACTGGGGTGGTCTAAGAGTAGAGACCATCTCCCCTCACCCCTGCCCCCAGACTCAGGCCTTCCGAGTTTAAGACTAAGCAATGATATTCCTGTACTTCCATTTCCAAAGGAAAAGTGATAGCCAACCCCGCCTGCATTCCTAGACTGGCCCTCCTCTTCGTAGCCACGGCCTGTGTTCTCACCAGCCTCTCTGACCTATTCTTCCCTTTCTGCCCTGCTTGTCTTCTCTCTGACTTCACTGTCCTTTTCTAGCCTGAAATTCTAAACAGTATACTCCAAACCCAGCTGGAGAACATGTGGAGAACTTTCCATGCTGAGACCATCGCTGCACACTCTGTGTGTCTTGGTTTGTCCTTACACCAGCACTCTCTCTGAGTTCACTGTTTATGCTGACAATTTCTGCATACTTCCCTGCACACTCCCAACCCTATCATGCCATGATTTAAAGAGTTAAAATGGCCCTATGTATTGCATAAATTCTAGAACAATGGTTGTCCATTAGGTTGACCTACAAAATGCAAAATGTCATCCCTATTTTGTTCACAAAAACCACCTGTAACATGTAGATTTTCCTGCATCAGTGAACCATTGGTCTAAAATTATAATTAACATAATCATCCACACTCAAGTTAAAATGTAGTCCTGTGAGAAATGTGCTTCACTAAGATGTTTTATCACTCTAGTAATAACGGTATGGTATTATTAAACACCTATATGGTCAGCTCTTAAATATGCCTCTGGAGGAAAGTAGTAATACAGACAATGCCAAAAATAAATTACATTTGGGTTCTGAGTTAATGAACAGGTTAGGGATACACTAGGTGATTTTATCAGGAAGTTGGGAAAGTTCCTTTCCTGAGTGGGTTTACCACAGTAATGTCAAAATCAACTTTGATTCCACTGGCTGTCAGAGGACATTTCAACCACACAAACGTCTGCTGCACGGCTGCCATTGTTAGAGCCCTGTGGGATCAGATGCTCTCCCTCATCCTCAAGCTCGCCCAGGAAGACAAGGCAGAATGGAAAATGACGGCTCCCCGCACCGCACGGCGGGCGCCAAAGTCAGGCTGGAGTGAGGTCCCTCAGAGGGGACCACTGCTGCTCGCCACTGAGACCTGATTTCAGAAACATTATGGTGCGTCCTTTGTGATTTTTCTCTCTTCATTCCAGGAAGGGTTAGGCAGAGGAGACTCAATGGGGACACAGCAGAGTTTGCTTTTCCTCCTTTTTCTGTTCATTCAGCTATCAAAAGAAAAGAAAAACCCACTGCTTGCTCACAGAAGCATACACTGAAGAAAAATAAAACGGTGGAGAGAGCGAGTCATAACCGATTTTAAGCTTCATCAGGAGATAACCCCCATTTTTAAGAACTGTAATAAATCAGAGGAGCTTCTGCCCCTACACATGCACAACGTTGTGATTTCACCAAGGCAACAGTATCCAGGACCTTCAGATCCACCAATGAGAAGCCAGCAGCAGTGGTCCTGAGGGCAGGCAGGCGGCAACCGGCCACACAGACATCAGGCTGCAGGGCGATAAGGCGGCAGGATGCGGGAAGAAGTCAAGCCACCACTGTGTTTCTATTTTCAAACATTAAATGCATTGAAAAAGGAACAATGTGGGACAAGTGGAAAGAAACGTTGATAATTTTTTATACCTAAAGTTTTTCGCTCACAAATAATGACCCTCCCTCTGGGGTCTGTTGATAATTCTTAGTGGATGTGATGCTTCCATGGAGTACTGAGGACTTTCCCATCATGCCCACAGCCTGCAGGGTCACAAGCAGCTTCCACACATTGTCTTGAACCATCTCCCAGGCACCCCAAAGTGCGATTATCCCAAAGTCACAGATTTGGAAACTGAGGCTCTGAGATGAAGTGACTTCCTCCAGGCCCCGGGTTCTGTGTTCAGGGCCCTGCTGCCTCAAAGGACCTGGCGTTCCTCACTCACAGGGTGTGCCGGACACAAACCGACGGAGGCGGCCAGCCTGGTTCTTAACACCCTGAGGGTGGAAAGAAACGCTGGTCTCCTGCTCACCAAGTCTCGGCTGTGAGTTGGGAAGGGCCAACCTGCCCCGAATCTGACTCAGCACACTGGGCACCGTCATCTTGCTGACAGCATGTGTGGGATCCAGGCTCTTGCCTGGATTAAACCCTTGGAAATCTTAGTGTACAATTCCCCCCATCCTCCATAAACAGACAGACCTGGGCGAAGGGGATGGGCCCCTCCTGTGTTTCCATGCACCCTTGCACTGGCCCTATTTTCATACTTATCAGAGTAGGTTCGTTGTTTCCATTAGCCATCTTCTTCCTACAGCCCTCACTCCACCCACCCCCACCCAAGAAGGCAACTTTTAAATTCTCCTTTTAGTTCTGTGTCCAGCTTGGCTGGAAGGAGGTGCTGGTTAACCTGCAGCTGGTGGAGGTGGACGGCACCAGGGCCTCAGCCCCGTCCCGCGGAGCCCAATCCCTGTCCTGGCCCCGGTCTCCACGCAGCACCGAGCTTGGCTTTCTGGCTTCGTGTTCCTTCTCGAACCTACTCTGCACCCCGCCCCCCACTGCCCTTGTGAAGGTTTCCTGTGAGAAGGGTTCACATCCTTTGTCCTTTCCTTGGTATTTCCCTCACTCCCAGGCGCATGCTCCTCTGTGTCCTTCCTGCTCGCCTGCGCACCTTCTGGGCTCCTGGGCTGGTCCTGCATCCTGGGGGCTTTTCCAGGGCCCAGGCCTCGGTGTTGCGCTTCTTTCTGCGGGCTCTCCCTGATGACTTCATGGGCTTCTACCCCTGTGGCTCCGAAATTTGCATGCCCTCCCTGAAGCCCAGACCCTCCAGTTCACTGTCTGCTCACTGAAGTCCCTGGCTGTCCATCAGGCAGCCAAACGATGTATGTCACACCACCTGGGTGCTAGCCTGCGCCAAGCCCTGGGCTTGCTCAGGCCTCAGCAACTAGCAATTCCGTCAAAAACCTAGGATCTCCCTCCTCTCGTCCCTTTCCCTCACCACGTGTCCTGCCAGCTCCACGTTCAAACTGTATCCAGGATCTGACTACTCCTCAGCACACCGCCCTCTCTGAGGCACGGCCGTCGCGTATTTGGATGGCTGCAGAGCTTCCTCACCGACCCCTGCTTTGCCCTTGACCCACGGTCTATGGTGCCACAGCAGAGAGTTTTCAAATTCATAAATCAGTTACTTCGCTGCCAGCTTAAAGCCCTCCAGAGGCCTCCGTGACATGGGGATAAAGTCCATACTCCTTCAAACGACCTGGAAGGCCCTGGCCCTGGATCCTGGATGCTCTCCCTACACCAACGGCTGCAGGCGCATCAGCCTTTTGCTGGTTCTCATTCCTGGCTCTCAGGACTTCACACTCTCTGTTCCCTGGAACAGCCTCCTGCTCCCCTCCCCTCTGCACAGCACAGCTTTGCTTCCTTCTGATGCTCCCCCTCCTCTCAGAGAGGCCTTTCTTACCGCCCTCTCTGAAACTGCGTCATCCCCACCTCCAGCGCATCCAGCCCTGCTTTATTTCTTCAGTCTGTTCGTTGCTCCCTGATGGGTTGTGGGTTTTGTTTATTTGTGCCTTGTCTGTTTTCTCCTGGTAGACTGCAACCCCCCTGAAGGGAGTGACTGGGTTCTGCTTGCGGCTGTAACCCTACTCCCTTAGAGTGGTGCCTGGAAGGTCGGTGCTCAGTACATATTTGTGAAATGGATAAAATATTGGACTGAGGTATAATAAAATGCATCAAAACACCCATGTCCCCACTGCTGACAGGGGTCAGGGCTGGCAAAGTGGGGCAGTGGGCCAAATCCAGCCTGCAGTCCATTTTTGTAAATGAAGGTTTTTGGAAGCCAGCCACATCCATTCATTTACATAGACTTTGTGGTCACTTTCGTGCTGGCCACCAAAGTTTAGAGGTTATGACAGAGACTTGTGGTTCCCAAGGCTTGAATAGTTACTATCTGGCCCTGTACAGAAAAAAATTTGCCAACCTTTGATAAAGACGATACGTCCTACTTCTTCTTTTCGTTTAAAAAGTAATAATAATAAGTAAAATAATGAATACTTTAAAAAATTATTACCTAGTTAATCCATCAATACCTGTTTGTTGAAAAGAAGATCACACTGGCAGTCATGTGTAGGGCAAGAAGCGGAAGCCCCCTTTGCCCAGCCCCTGTGCCCGCCCTTCCCGGGAGGAGTCCTGCCGGGATCTGGAGCCTTTGTGAAGCATCTTCACGCACGCACGTGAAACCTCTCTACTCTCAGTTTTGTTTATTAGGATTTTTCTAGACTTTTAGGATGAGAAGGGGAACTGTCCATCTGTTCCTGTGCTCAGAAACCGTCTGCATAACAAGAACCCAAGTTCTTGAAGGTCCACAAAAATTCCCCCACAGCGCTGGGCCTGCTTTACAGCTGATCTCTGATGACAGCCTTCTCCATTTTTTTCGATGAAACCATCAAGGACTTAGGTCTTCTGACTCTGTAGTTAGTTTTAATAATTTACATTTTCAAATTTATTTTTATAAAGTGGATTACAATTTTGAAAGTCTCGTCTCCATTTGCAGTTACGTTTCTTTTCTTACTCTTTCTTTTTTTCCGGATCAAGACTGTGCACGGTTTTCCATCGTACTAGTTATTAGTATTAGTTATTGTCAAAGAACTTGATTTGGGTCTGGTCAAAGTTCATTGTTTGCCCTGTTTGTTTCACTAATTTCTGCTTTTACCTTTTGAATTTTCTATTCTTTTTTTTACACTTTGAGTTCTTTGCTAACTTTCAGAGTTCGTTTCTTTTCCCTTGTCTTCTCAGAGCCTTTACTACACAGAGTTCTTTTTGTCCAAGTGTAAACTGTTGGCAATGTCAACTCTGACCTTCTGCTTTACCCAAGAGTAATAGAATACCATTGTGTTTTTTGTTTGATCTCCAAATACATATATCTTTTCCTTTCCTTTGTTTTTTTTTTCCTGAGGAAGATTCACCCTGAGCTAACATCTGTGCCAATCTTCCTCTATTTTATATGTGGGTTGCCACCACAGCATGGCCACCAACGAGTGGTGTGGGTTCATGTCCAGGAACCAAACCTGGGCCACTGAAGCAGAGCACACTGAACTTAACCACTAGGCCATGGGGCTGGCCTCCTTTTTCTTTTTTTGATTGGGATATTCTCTTCTGTGTTATTTCTAATTTCTGGTTTTATTGCATTGTGGTTAGAAAATTAACCTGAATGTCTTCCACTTTTTGGAATTTATTGAGACTTCATGATTTAAAACTATGTCAATTTTTGTAGATATTTCGTGTGTACTTACAAAGAATGTGTATTCTCTACTAGGTTCAAAATTCTGTTTATCACTATTGAATCAAGCTTGTGATCTCAATATTTAAAACCCTTATGTCATTTATTTTTATCTGTTTAATCAGTCATCTTCTGAGAAACTTGCTAAATCTCATTTTGACTATTGACTTGTTAACTCATTTTTCTTTATCTATTTTGCCAACATGTTGTTCAGGCACAAAGGCTCATTGCTATTCTATTGTCTTCATAGATTTTTATTATAAATATAAAATTTGTCCTGTTTAGTACTTTTGGCTTTGAATTCTATTTTTCTAATTTCACTAGTTCTTGTCTTTTGTTGTTTTTGTAAGCATGTGACTATCTTTGTCATCATTTATTTCAACCTCTGTGTATTATTTTCAGCATATCTTTGTATGCGGAGTGTGGTTGCATATTTATTTTTAACATGTCTGATGATCTATTAATATTAATAACGATAGAAAACTAGCTGAGCAGAATTGAATCCTACTGTATTCCAGTACTCTTGAGCACTTTACCTATTATTTCGTATAATGCTCAAACCTGCCCTATGCAACAGGGCCTCTGCTTGTCCCCTGTTCACAGCTGGGGAAACTGAGGATTTGGGTGGTGATGTTACCTATCTGAGAACAGAGAGCTAATAAAGGATTGGGCAGGATTTGAACCCCAGTACTGTGTGAGCCACTGCACATGAATCATATTCATTAAAGTTGCTGACTCCTTCCCTTTTATCCCTGATATCTTGCTTTGCACTGCATTCTGGGAGAATCCCTCTGTTCAGTCTTTCAGCTCTCTGATCAGATCTTCAGTCAGGCCCGTTCTACATGAAGCGCATCTGCTCAATTTCTCACTTAAGAACTTATTTCTAATTTTCCAGAACAAATTTACTAGTGTGACATTTATATTTTCCTAAAAATATTCACTTCATCCAGATTTTCAAATTTATTTTTATATATTTTTATTTTTACTGGTTGATTTTTAGCAGGACATGTGGCTGGACAGGCTGCCGTGTAGGTTCTGAGGGTCACTTGACTTCTTAGTACAAGTCTTTCTTGTCCCTCAAGCAGCTGCTAACTCAGCGCACTGACCCTTTACTCTGGCCCCAGTATCCACTCTGGACACCACCTTTAGCATAATTCCCCTTTTATTCCAGAGCAATGTTAGCAAATTGATCCTGGAGTCAAATTCTAGAATTGCCACCAGCCTGATTCCATCTGCATTTATCTTCAAGAATTTTTGCATCCTTTGATCTCTTAGAAGCAGCCTTCCCAGATTTCCAATGCTACTAGCAACTTACTCTCCCTTTTATGTTTCTTTGGTCATTGCAATAGGACTTTCAGAAGGAGGAGGGGTAAGTTCATGTGTTTGGTGGGTTGTCTTCAAATGGAAATCTTTCCATTCTTCTTACTCACTGGTTATCTCCGTTGTTAACTAAGATGTCAAAAGGGATCTGTACTGTTTCCCTGCCTTTCCTCCGGACTATATCAGCCAAAGGCTACCTCAGCAAAGGGAAACCCAAACCCACACTGTTGTCCTGTGGTGGACAGGGGCAATGACACTTGCCCACAGTAGAAGTAGTGTCCTGAAAACTGCCACCAGAGGTAGACTGCAGGGGGAGCCCCTCACACCTGTGCGAGCTATGCGCTGACTCAACCCAGGTGAGATGCTCATTGCTGAAGGGGTTACTGGACCAAGGATGCTGAAAGCTGGGTCGCGAGTGCCCATATTTTCTCTTCAAATTTTCTGTTTAAATCTTAACTATTTTTATTTTTTAGGTAGGCATTTTTTAGATAGATACGTTCACTTGGTTCAAAATTCAAGGGGTTCAAAGTGAGAAATGGTAAAACTTCTCCCCCCACCCCCAGTTCTCTTCCCATGAACAGCCACAATGACCAGATTTTTGCACTTCATTCCAGAGATATTCTGTGCATATGAAAGTTATATACATTTTCCTCTTAAAAAAAACATAAATAATAGTATACTGTAACTATGGTCTGCAACTTCCTTTTTTCACTCAATAACACACATTGGAGATGAATCCATGCTTGTCCATGAAGAGTTCCTTCGTTCTTTTTTACAGCTATGGAATGTTTCATTGTGTGGCTGTACTGCTATTTAAGCAATTGGCTGTTTAAGCAATTGGCTGACATTTAGCTTATCTCATCTCAGCGTTACAACCAATGTTGCCATGAAAAGACTTGTGAGCACATAGTTTCACATATTTGCAAAAAAGGATAAATTCCTAAAAGGAGGATTGCTGGTTCAAAGGGTATTTACATGAGTAATTTTCTTAGATATTTTCAAATTGTGCTCTGTAAGGATTGTACCAATTTACACCCCCATGATTAATTTGCAACAGCTCTCGTTTCCGGTACCCTAAATAATACAGTGTGTTATCAAATTTTGAAATCTTTACCAGTGTCTGGTAGGTGAAAAATGATGTCCCATTGTAGTTTCAATGTGAAATGACTCCTTACGAGTGAGAGTGAATGTCATTTCATCTTTTAAGATCCGTGTATGTTTTCTTTTCTCTCGGTTCATATCCTTTGCACATTTTTTTGCTAGGTTATTGGTCTTTTCCTTACAGAGTTGTAGGAGCACTTTGTTTATAAAGGAAATTATTCTTTAGATGTGGATTGAATTGCAAATATTTTCCCAGTTTATTGTTTATTTTCTGAGTTTACTTATAGAGGGTTTTTACATGTAGATTCTTTCCCTTTCTATTTAAGTAATTGAATCTATCAATCTTTTCTTTAATGGCTGTTAGGTTTTATGTCATCTAGAAAAAGCCTTGGCAGTGTTTGATTCTAAATAATTATTGTTATTCATTCTAATATTTTATGGTATGATTTTTACATTTAATTATTTGATCAACGAGAATTTATCCTGGAATCAGGTGTGAGATCTAAATTTAACTTTATTTTTCTTCAGAATTTTCCTTTCCGTATTAACTTTAGAATCAGATTGTTTAGTTCTCCCCTCAAAAGAAATATCCTGTTGGTCTATTTAATGGGATTACATCACCTTTCTAATCAATACTCTCCACTTCTGGTTCTGTTTTAACCACAAATCCTCCTTTCCAAGAATACAGATTTCCATTTGTTGGAGTTTTCTTTGTGTCCCTAAGGAGGGTTTTGAATTATTCTTCAAATGAATTGTGCACCTAAGAAGTGTATATTCTGCTGGGATATGCTGCAATTTTAAAAAAAGAAGGAGAGAGAGAACAACCCTGGCATCTTTTTTTTTTCTTGTCTAGTAGAATTTTTTTTTTTTTAATTTACATTTTATTTTTTTCGGATGTACATCATATTTCAAATTCTGGATACATTACATCATGTTCACCACCGAACACTAATCATAGTGCGTCCCCTCACATGTGAGCCTAATCACCCCTTTTGTCCTCCCCCCTCCCCCCCTTCCCCAATGGTAACCACCAGTCCAATCTCCAATGCTATGCGTTTTGTTTTGGGGTTTTTTTGTCGTTTTTATCTTCTACTTATGAGTGAGATCATATGGTATTTGACTTTCTCCCTCTGACTTATTTCATTCAGCATAATACCCTCAAGGTCCATCCATGTTGTCACAAATGGCTGGATTTCGTCATTTCTTATGGCTGAGTAGTATTCCATCGTGTATAAATACCACATCTTCTTTATCCATTCATCCCTTGATGGGCACCTAGGTTGCTTCCAAGTCTTGGCTATTGTGTATAATGCTGCAATGAACATAGGGGTGCAAGTATCTTTATGCCTTTGTGTTTTCAAGTTCTTTGGATAAATACCCAGCAGTGGGATAGCTGGATCATATGGTAGATCTATCCTTAATTTACTGAGGATACTCCAAACTGCTTTCCAAAGTGGCTGCACCAGTTTGCACTGCCACCAGCAGTGAACAAGGGTTCCCTTCTCTCCACACCCTCTCCAACATTTGTTGTTTTCTGTCTTGTTAGTTATAGCCATTCTGACCAGAGTGAGGTGATACCTCATTGTAGTTTTGATTTGCATTTCCCTGACAGCTAATGATGTTGAGCATCTTTTCATATGCCTGTTGGCCATCTGTATTTCTTCTTTGGAGAAATCTCTGTTCAGATCTTTTGCCCATTTTCTAATTGGATTGTTGGTGTTTTTGTTGTTGAGCTGTATGAGTTCTTTGTATATTTTGGATATTAACCCCTTATCTGATATGTGGTTTGCAAATATCTTCTCCCAATTGTTAGGTTGTCTTTTCGTTTTGTTGATGGTTTCCTTTGCTGAGGAGAAACTTTTTAGTTTGATGCAGTCCCATTTGTTCATTTTGTCTTTTGTTTCCCTTGCCTGGTCAGACATGGGACTTGAAAATATGATGCTCAGACCAGTGTCATAGAGCGTACTGCCTATGTTTTCTTCTAGAAGTCTCATGGTTTCGGGTCTTACATTCAAGTCTTTAATCCATTTTGAGTTGATTTTTGTGCATGGTGTAAGGGAAGGGTCTACTTTCATTCTTTTGCATGTGGCTGTCCAGTTTTCCCAACACCATTTACTGAAGAGACTCTCCTTTCTCCATCGTATGCTCTTGGCTCCCTCATCGAATATTAGCTGTCCATAAATGTGTGGGTTTACTTCTGGGCTCTCAATTTTGTTCCATTGATCTGTGTGTCTGTTTTTGTGCCACTACCATGCTGTTTTGGTTACTATGGCTTTGTAGTATAATTTGAAATCGGGGAGTGTGATACCTCCAGCTTTGTTCTTTTTTCTCAGGAATCCTTTGGCTATTCGGGGTCTTTTGTTGTTCCATATAAATTTTAGGATTCTTTGTTCTATTTCTGTAAAAAAATGTTGTTGGAACTTTGATAGGGATTGAGGTGAATCTATAGATTGCTTTAGGAAGTATGGACATTTTAACGATGCTAATTCTTCCAATCCAAGAGTGCGGAATATCTTTCCATTTCTTTGTGTCTTCTTCAATTTCTTTCAACAATGTTTTATAGTTTTCGGTGTACAGATCTTTCACCTCTTTCATTAAGTTTATTCCCAGGTATTTTATTCTTTTTGTTGCAGTTGTAAATGGGATTGTATTCTTAATTTCTCTTTCTGCTACTTCGTTGTTAGTGTATAGAAACGCAACGGATTTTTGTACATTGATTTTGTATCCCGCAACTTGACTGTATTCCTTTATTATTTCTAAAAGTTTTTTAGTGGACTCTTTAGGGTTTTCTAGATATAAAATCATGTCATCTGCAAAGAGTGACAGTTTTAGTTCTTCTTTTCCAATGTGGATGCCTTTTATTTCTTTTTCTTGCCTGATTGCTCTGGCTAGGACTTCCAATACTATGTTAAATAAGAGTGGTGACAGTGGGCATCCTTGTCTGGTTCCTGTTCTTAGAGGGATAGCTTTCAGTTTTTCTCCATTGAGAATGATATTTTCTGTGGGTTTGTCATTTATGGCCTTTATTATGTTGATGTATTTTCCTTCTATACCCAATTTATTTAGAGTTTTTATCACAAATGGATGTTGTATCTTGTCAAATGCTTTCTCTGCATCTATTGAGATGACCATGTGATTTTTATTCTTCATTTTGTTAATGTGGTGTATCACGTTGATAGATTTGCGGATGTTGAACCATCCCTGCATCCCCAGAATGAAACCCACTTGATCATGGTGTATGATCTTTTTAACGTATTGTTGTATTCGATTTGCTAGTATTTTGTTGAGGATTTTTGCATCAATGTTCATCAGAGTGATATTGGCCTGTAATTTTCTTTTTTCGTGTTGTCCTTGTCTGGTTTTGGTATCAGGATAATGTTTGCTTCGTAGAAGGAGTTAGGAAGCCTCCCCTCCTCTTCAATGTTTGGGAAGAGTTTGACAAGGATAGGTATTAAGTCTTCTTTGAATGTTTGGTAGGATTCACCAGGGAAGCCATCTGGTCCTGGACTTTTATTTTTCGGAAGGTTTTTAATTACTGTTTCGATCTCCTTACTGGTAATCGGTCTATTCAAATTTTCTACATCTTCTTGGTCCAGTTTTGGAAGCTTGTATGTTTCTAAGAATTTATCCGTTTCTTCTGGATTATCCAATTTGTTGGCAGTATAGCTTTTCATAGTATTCTCTTATGATCTTTTGTATTTCTGAGGTGTCTGTTGTAATCTCTCCTCTTTCATTTCTGATTTTATTTATTTGAGCCTTCTCTCTTTTTTTCTTGGTGAGTCTAGCTAAGGGTTTGTCAATTTTGTTTATCTTTTCGAAGAACCAGCTCTTGGTTTCATTAATTTTTTCTATTGTTTTTTTAGTCTCTATTTCATTTATTTCTGCTCTGATTTTTATTATTTCCTTCCTTCTGCTCTTTTTGGGCTTTGTTTGTTGTTCTTTTTCCAGTATCTTTAGGTGCACTTTTAGATTGTCTATTTGGGATTTTTCTTCTTTGTTGAGGTAGGCCTGAATTGCTATAAACTTCCCTCGTAGAACTGCTTTTGCTGTGTCCCACAGATTTTGGCATGTCGTGTTTTCATTTTCATTTGTCTCCAGGAATTTTTTTATTTCTTCTTTGATTTCTTCATTGACCCAATCATTGTTCAGTAGCATTTTGTTCAATCTCCACATTTTTGTGGCTTTTCTGGTTTTCTTCCTGTAGTTGATTTCCAGTTTCATACCTTTGTGGTCAGAAAAGATGCATGGTATTATTTCGATCTTCTTAAATTTATTGAGACTTGTTTTGTGGCCTAATATGTGATCAATCCTGCAGAATGTTCCGTGGGCATTTGAAAAGAATGTGTATTCTGTGGTTTTGGGATGGAATGTTCTGTATATATCTACTAAGTCCCTCTGGTCTAATGTGTCCTTTAAGGCGAGTCTTTCCTTATTGATCTTCTGTTTGCATGATTTATCCATTGGTGTAAGTGGTGTGTTAAAGTCCCCTACTATTATTGTGTTACTGTCTATTTCTCCTCTTATGTCTGTTAATAATTGCTTTATATATTTAGGTGCTCCTATGTTGGGTGGGTAGATATTTACAAGCATTATATTTTCTTGTTGGATTGTTTCCTTTATCATTATGTAGTGCCCGTCTTTGTCTCTTATTACAGTTTTTGATTTAAAGTCTATTTTGTCTGATATAAGTATTGCTACCCCCGCTTTCTTTTCTTTGCCATTTGCGTGGAATATCTTTTTCCATCCTTTCACTTTCAGTTTGTGAGTGTCTGTAGGTCTGAAGTGTGTCTCTGTATGCAGCATATACATGGATCTTGTTTTTTTATCCAGTCGGCCACCCTATGGCATTTGATTGGAGCATTTAATCCATTGACATTTAAAGTAGCTATTGATAAATATGTATTTATTGACATTTTGTCACTTTTTCTTTTTTTTTTGGGTGTTTTAGTAGTTCTTCTCAGTTTGTTTCTTTTTCTCTTGCTCTCTTCACTTGTGGTTTGATGGCTATCTTTAGTAACATGTTTGATATCTTTTGTCTTACTTTTTTTCCTGCTTGTTATAGGTTTCTGGTTTGTGGTTACCATGAGGATCCTATTTAATATACTATGCATATAACAGTCTATATTGAGAAGATAGACTCTTTAGCTTGACCTCTTTCTAAAAGCTCTACTTTTTCACTCTCCTCCTCCCACATTATATGTTTTTCACATCATATATAGTCTTTTGTCTAGTGTGTGTCTATCCATTACCCTCTTATCATTGAAATAGGTAATTTTAGTACATTTGTCTTTTAACCTTCATATTACCTTCACAAGTAGTTGATCTGCCTTTACTATACTTTTACCTGACAAGTGATTTTTATTGCCTGTTTTTTCTTGTGGTTGTTTTGGGTTTTTTTGATTATTTTTTTTCTTTTATCTCTATTTGTGGTCATCACTTTCCCACTTAAATAAGTCCCTTCAGCATTTCTTGTAGAACTGGTTTCTTAGTGATAAACTCCTTTAATTTTTGCTTGTCTGGGAAGCTCTTTATCTCTCCTTCCATTCTGAATGACAGCCTTGATGGATAGAGTATTCTTGGTTGTAGGTTTGTTCCTTTTAGCACTTCAAATATGTCGTGCCATTCTCTTCTCGCCTGTAGGGTCTCGGCTGAGAAGTCTGCTGACAGCCTGATGGGCTTCCCTTTATATGTCACTTGTGGCCTTTCTCTTGCTGCTTTTAGGATTCTCTCTTTGTCTTTAATTTTAGACATTTTAATTATAATATGTCTTGGTGTGAGCCTCTTTGGGCTTCTCGTGTTTGGAGCTCTCTGTGCTTCCTGAACTTGGATGTCTGTTTCCTTTCTCAGGTGAGGAAAATTTTCCTCTATTATTTCAACAAATAAATTTTCTGCCCCTCTGTCTCTCTCTTCTCCTTCTGGGACCCCTATAATCTGAATGTTAGCATGCTTGATATTGTCCCAGAGTTCCCTTACACTGTTCTCATTCTGTCTAATTCTTTGTTCTCTTTTCTGTTCTGCTTGGGTGATTTCCTCTAATCTTTTGTCTAGCTCGCTGATCCGTTCTTCTGCTTCCTCTACTCTGCTATTGAGTCCCTCTAGTGAATTTCTCATTTCCAGTATTGTATTCTTCATTTCTGATTGGTTCTTTTTTATATCTTCCAATTCTTTGCTGATGTGCTCACTGTGTTCATCCATTCTTCTCTGCGTATCTGTGAGCATCCTCATTATATTTTGTTTGAATTCCTTGTCAAGGAGGTCACTAGTTTCTGTTTCACTTCGTTCTTTTTCTGGTGTTTTGTAGTGTTCCCTTGCTTGGAAAGTATCCCTTTGCCTCCTCATTATGCCTCTTTCTCTGTGCTATTTTCTTTGTACTAGGTGAGTCGGCTATGTCTCCTGATCTTGGAGAAGTGGCCTTATGTATGAGATGCTTTATGAGGCCCAACAGTGTGCTTCCCTCTTGTCACCAGTCCATAAGAACCAGGAGTGACTCCTTTGTGGGCTACTTGTGTTTTTCTGCTGTGGCAGGGTTGCTCCCACTGCAGGTACCCAGGGAGTCTGATCTTTCCTTCCCTGGCCAGCTGTTTGTAAATCTGGTTTGGAGGGGCCTCAGCACTGTTGGCTACAAAGTCTATTAGCCACTCTTATTGCAAGTGTCCTCTTAATTGGGTTGGTACCCAGTGTAGCTGGTTGCTAGGCTCAGGGGGGTACAGTTGTGATAGTCCTGAGGCCAACAAAGCTGATGTCAGTTCTCTTAGGAGTGCAGCTGAGTGGGGCTAGCGCTTGGCATGGAGGCACTCAGTTGTTTCAGGCTTTGGAAGGTGGGGCTGATCCTTTTTATGGCTATTTGTGAAACACAAGTCTTCTGCCGCTGATAAGCCTCACCCCCCTCTGGACCACATACACTGTCAACACAGTCCTGGTCCGTGCACACTTCTCAACCCCGTGTAGCGTACCCCATCGCCACACTGCAGAGGCCCCCACCTCTGCCCCAATGCCCCCCACAGTTCACCTGGTCCTCACACAAGCCCTGCCCTACAGAGGCAGACACCCTTGCCTGCCTGTAAAGTATCAAGGCACTCAGTCAATGCAGGCTGAAAAGTAGCCTGAGGGCTTCCTGTTAGGTGGGGCCAGTCCCTAGGGCGGGTTGCCTGCCCTGCTGAACTGGATTAAATCTGTGCTCTAGTGGGTGTGGCAGACCCCTGGGCTAACAGCCCAAGGGATGCACCTCAATGGCCCCCACAGGTGTCCTTATCAGCATGCCTGGACCAGCTCAGAACAACGACCCCCACCAATGTCTCAGTCCCCAGAGAGGATCCTCCTCTCACCAAGATACCCCCAGAACCCACCAGGTGAGTCTTGTTTCACCAAAGGACAGTCAGCCTTCTCTCTGGTGACTTTAGGTTGCTGCAATGAGTGAGTTTGTGCGTGGGCCCTTTAAGACCCGGATCTTTTCGGCTTTCGGCCGATAGCTTTTCTGGGGTGTCCTCGCTGCAGTTAATAGCCAGCAAAGCGGGATAGTAAGACCCCCATCTCAGTTGGGCTGAGTCCCAAGGATGGTTATAGCAGTATTGCCCCTGCTCCGGACCTCACTCCTCCAGGGAGGGCTGCGTACCTTAGGGTGGCTCCCGCCTGGCCAGATGAGAGGCTCCACTGCTCCCAAAGGTAGCTTTTTTCCTCTCCGGCTGGAGTTACTGCCTCTTCTGCTTCGTCAGGACTGTCCCTTGTCTTGCAACCCTGGCATTTTAAATTAGCACAGCGGTGTTTACTTCCCGCTCTTGTGAAGGCCGGTTGGCAGGTGGTTCTCCTCATCCTTCATCATCATTCAGGCATCCAGGCTCCTTCCGTCTTGAGTTGCTGCTTTTAAACACATGGCCTCCCAAGTTCCTGCGGCGGGGGAACAGAGCATGGAGGAGCGCCCAGGCCCTCAATTCCCTGGGCTGGAAGGGATATCACATTTCACTTGCTAAACCCATCACAAGACCACCTAATTACAAAAGGTCTTGAAGGGTAGTCCCCTTGTGGAACCAGAGGACCAGACATGAGTACCACTGGAAGTCTCTCTCATACCAGCAAAACTATTCATTAATTAAGCATGAGGGTAAACTAAAGAAGCATTTTGGTCATACAAAATCTCAAAACATTTAATTCCAAGGCACCTGCTCTCAGGAAGCTAGTAGAAGGGATGCTCCACCATAAACCGAGGAAGAGGAAAACGCGGGATAAGGTAACAAAGAATCCAGCCCAAGAGTGAGTCAAAGGGAATCCCCAGGACGGTGGTGAAGAAGCTCCTGGGATGGCCGCTGAGCTTGAACAGCAAGTGTGTAGCCTAGAGCCAATGCAATAGTCTTCGCCTCTTTGAGGGAAGACCTACCTGAGAAGGGACCAACAGAGGGGAAGCTGCCCCAGAGGCGAGGGCAGCACCAGCACCAGGTGATGTGGGGTGAACAGCCTGAGTGTGTCCAGCTCCGTGTGAAGCTGGACCCATTCTTAGAGAATTCAGTTACACAAGCCAAGACTTTCCTTTGCGCCTAAGCCAGTTGGGTTCTGGTTTTCTGTCATTGGTAACAAAAATACTTCAGACTGAGACTGGAAACAACAGACATAGAAGAAATAAATTTTGTCCTCAAGGAATTTGAAATCTTGTTAGGGAAATTTTATCTGGCATTAACTACTGAGTATCGCCTCTGCTTCTAGACCAGAATCCCCTCAAGGACTACGTATTTTTAGCTCACTTCCTCGCGTGCTGTGGGCCTCAGGAGCTGGGCAGTTTCAGAAATGAAAACTGTCCTGTCTTTTTGCTGTTGTCCTTTAACAAAAGCATTCGCTCTTTAAACATTGTAACATTTTCCCATTGTTTTCCTTTTAAAGAAATTAAGATTGAATGTGAGAATTTTTCCCAAGGAAATAGACGTGGATGTTTCCAAAGGTTTGGCTAGAGCGGTGTTCATCAGAGCATGGGTTATTACAGACATAAACACTGGAAGCAACTTCAGAGTTCAACATGACAGAGCTGATTGAGAAAAAACGTTATACACCTGTACAACGGAAAACTGAACAATTTTTAAGAATTTCATAGAAGTATGTTTCCTGGCATGGAAAGTTATTCACATTTTATTACAAAGTGAAAGAAGTCAGGTGACAAACTCATTTGCCAGTTTTTTAAAAATGTATCCACTTGTGGAAAATATTTTAAATGGTTTTCTGCGTGTTGGGATTTCAAGTGAAATTTCTTATCTTCCTTTGGTTTCCCTGTGTTCTTAATTTTCTGCAACGACTATGAATCAGTTTTGTAATGGAAAAAGGTATCTATAAAGATTGATTGTGAGTTCAAACTATAGTATTTTGTCAGCGTTAAGCATGAGAGTAAACGAAAGAAATATTTGGATCCTGACCTCGCTGCTCTTTTACAAAAACAGTCCCTGTTTAAACACTGTAGCATTTTCCTATCTTTTCTTTTTAAGGAAATTAAGATTGAATGTGAGAACTTCTCCTACATTCAATAAATCATATCACTATATGGTATAAATCATATTACCGTAATTCATATGAAAGTTTTCTTTCAAGATTTGTTACTTCAGTAAGCAAAATAGAATAGACACTTTGTGAATTTTTAAAAATAATTTCAGCCCAGACATTAACACTTATCATTTATTCTCAGAGCCTTTATTGTTGAGATATGAAAACTAATAGATTAAATTGTGAGGTTTACACATGACAAACAAATCAATGTCGCTTGTGTAAAGCAACATGTGAAGGAAGAAAAACATGATAGAGTCTCACTGAATCTTGTCTGTCTATGTTTAAACTAGAGGTAGACCACAAACTCTGAAAATGTGCTTATAATTACAAATACTGGTAAACCAAGTGTAAGTGCCTTTTTATATCTGAATTTGATCAAAAAGTGCCCAAATTACCTAAAACACTCTCAGTTATGCCCTCAAGTTGTCATAGGAGCAATTGTCCCTTTTAAAAAATTCTTGTCTCCACTCTCCATAAATCTCATTAAATAAAGGCTTGTATTCCAACAACACTTACCATGTCAAAACTGTTTGTTTTCAGCTTGCATTTACTGGAAGAAACGCACCAATTATGACTGTTCAGAGTAGGACAAAACAAGGCAGTACTCAGTATTCTATAAGATGGCCCAAAACAAATTGCCATAATTATTGTGAAAAAAAGTAACCACAGTACTTGTTCAGTATTCCAAAGCACAATTTATTGAGAATCAATATCGGACATATCTGAGACCGAGGAACACTTTTAAATTTAATATAATGGCATGTGAGCTTCTAACACTTTGTTTACTTTATCTATATTAACTCACTTTATCTTTGTTAAACAAATTTTGAATGATAAAAAATATCTTTCTCCTTTCGCTCTTTTAATAGTTTGCAGCTACAGTGTGTGTGATCGACTATTGACCTGGATTTGCTAGTTTCAGGTTAAGATAAACCACAATCCTCATTTAGTGTAGGGATGGAGCTGTCTCACCACTAGATGGTACTATGAAGGAGTTGTTGAATTCCACATTGTTTAAACTTGGCGTTGACAGTGATTTTTCCCTACAAGGAATAAATCTCTCTTAATGCACTCTGGCCAGTCCCATTAGCGATATTTACTCCTCTCATAACTTTAATTTGCTAAATCACTCCATTATGAAGGAATGATGGCCTCTGATTAATAATGAACAGAATCTCTTGCATAAAGTCCTTCGGGTTAAATAAAATATGAGCTTCTGAGAAGTGACATTCTCTATTTTCTTTCATAATTACTTTCAAGCTAAACAATATTGTAAAAGAATGAGGACAATAGTTTTCATAGCCAACTAAGCAATTAAAAGAAAAGGCAAAATAGCACTAACAAAAATGAAAACTTTGCCATTCTTCATGATATATGTAGTTGACAGCTAAAGCTTTTGTTTATTTTCATTGCTAAGTCTTGCATGGAGAGAATGTTTTTGGTAGATAGGGTGAATTTTGTCTTTATCGGTGTGGTTCAAGCACCAGTATTAACCAGGCTCTGGTTAATACCCTGTTTAATCAAAGCATTGCAGTCCCCTGCAGCTTCTCGGATGGACGTTAGTACTGGGCTCAGTCACCCAGGAGAACACAATGGTTTCATTGCAGAGAACACATGAAGCCAACTTCACTCTGCACAGCTAGATTTTTTCAGCTTTCACTGAAAAAAACTCTACGCCATTTATGCGTGAAGGTCATTCTGATGCTGGTTTGTAATATGTAGATATATGGTTTCTCTCTTATCTGTGGTCAGCTGTTAAAATGGTGGCTCACCTAGGCCCAAGTCAGTTTAGCTCCCAGTAACTCCATTAGAACAACTGTTTTCCCAACCATCCCAGCATTTGAATGATTTGCATGAAGACAGATAGTAGAAATAATATAGATAGAATCTGTTAAATAGGAAATCCATTCAACTGGTAAATCCCAAAATTAAATAATTGAAAAGTTATGCTTAAGTTCATGCCTCTTTTTATATTTCCTTCACGAACAAACACATCCCAAAAACGATTAACCGTTTACTTCAGGATCTTGAGAAGGAATTCTTGGTATCTTATAAATTTATGTATGTCTTAATCTGTTTGGGCTGTTATAACAAAATACTGTAGACTGGCTGGTTTATAAGCAATAAATATTTGTTTCTCATAGTTCTGGAAGCTGAGAAGCCCAAGATGACAGTGCCAGCAGTTTTGGTGTCTGGTGAGAATTTCCTGGTTCATAGATGGCTGTCTTTTTCTCTGAGTCCTCACAAGGCAGAAGGAGTGAGGGAGCTCTCTGAGGTCTCTTCTATGAGGGCACTAATCTCGTTCCTGAGGGTTCCACCACCAAGACCTAATCACCTCCCAAAGGCCCCACCTCCTAATTATCATCACCTTGGGGATTAGGATTTGAACATAGTAATTTTGAGGGGGCACAAGCATTCAGCCCACAGCAATAAATAAATAAATATCTGATTAAAGAATATAGGCAATTTATAATAATGTAATAATCCATTATTTTCTAAATAAAATTTTTGAACAAAAATGTTTACTGAGCACCATAGCTGAGCATTGTCAGGAATGCAAGGAAGTAAAAGGTGGTCTCTACTCTCAAGAACACATATCCAAACATCCTCATTGAAGAAACCAACCACAAGTTGTTTAAAACAGTACAAGGTCGCATATGACTAGATATCAGATTGGAAGTCAGCAGTGTTGAGGGGGTTGGATAAAAGAAAGCTCTAGGTGAACCAGCATGGAGAGAGAAGACTTCCTGGAAGGCGAGTGACTTAAGCAGTTCATAAATCACTTGTTCTCACCCTGGCAGTGTATTGGAATCACACGGAGAACTTACACACTGATGCCTGGGCCCTACCCCAGAGATCTGGTTTAGTTGATCTGAGTTCTCCCCAGGTGAATCTAGCGAACCATTGCCTTGGTGTTGGTCCAGGGTCCAAGAATCAAGTTTGAACCAGAATGTAAACCAACCACATCACTTAGCACAGTGTTTAGCTCTGCTGACATTCTTCTTGTGAGAGTAACGTAACATGACGTTCTCGGTGCAAGAAGCAGTAGGTTGATTTACCTGCTAGTACAAGGTCCTCATCTTCTTGGGACATGTTTTGAGTAGTGCTCCTAAGTTATGAGTGGAATGTGCATTGGCTTGGAGGAATAGAAGGAAGCAAGCATTCATGGAAACAGCACAAATGTATAGAAATGGGAAGAAACAAGATATTTCAGAGCAACCTTTGTCTATAGATTTGAGGCCAGTGTCATTAATATTCCATCTAAGCATATAGATCCATGGTAAATTATAAACAGACATCTGAGGGTTATTATTAATGAATAACAGTTTAAGATATTAAAAAATGGCCAGTGTTTCTTTCGCTTATTCCATATTTTCCCCCTTTTCAATGCACTTAATATTTGTAAGTAAAAATTCCATGTTTAATTTACTTTTCTCTGTATTCTGCATCCTTGCCTGCCTGGGCCATGCCATTTAACATAGTGTCTAGTACGGAATATGTGTTCAATAGAAAATTTTTCAATTTTTTCTTGTGGAAAATTTCAAACATATACAAAGCAACAGAATAATATAATAGCCCCTATTTACCACTTACCCAGCTTCAATACTTATCAACATTCTTCCATTCCTGCTTCTTCTATGACTCCAGCCACTCCCTGCCCCTCACTCAATCATTAATTTTTTACAGTTTTATTGGAGGTAAAATTTACATATATCAAAATGACATAATGACAAAATGGGCTGTACAATTTTGACATAAGCATATACTTATGCATAGAAATGAATAACCCACAACCCTATGATACAGGGCATTTCCATCACTCCAGAAAGTTCCTTTGTATCTCTTTCCAGGCAATCCTTTGCCAACCAGAGGCAATCGATATGATTTTTTCACCTTCGATGAATTTTGCCTATTCTAAAATGTCATCTAAACGAAGCATAGTGTTTACTCTTTTGCAGCCAGAATCTTTTGCTTCACATAAAGTCTGTGAGGTTCATCAATCAATAGATATTTTTTAAGGTAAAGAATTCTGGACGAAAGCAGTGGGAGCAGAAGGCTCAAGTTGAGGAACAGACTGGGCAAGTAGGTTGGCATCAGTCTATGGCAGTCCTTGGAAGTCAGGAAAAGGAACTTTTACTCTATTTCCCTGGCTCTGAGTCAACAGCCTCCTTCATAATTGCCTCGAGGGCTGGGGGCTGACTCTCTGCCACCACATCCCACTCCCCACTGCTTTCCTGAGTCACCGCTGTGCCACTGAGTGGCGGTGCCTGTTGCCAAACTCTACTTGGAGCTGGTGCATTCCGATCTCCCTCTGAAGAGCTGGCACATTCACAAGTCCCATCCCACACCCCCTGGAAAGACAGGAAGAAGGAGCTCAGAACTTGGCACGTGGCTTTGAAAGATTGTTCATGCCTCCTTGAGGTAGTGGAGTTGGAAAGGTCAGTGATAAAAAAGCTTAAGGGGAGAAGCCAGGGAGCCATGGGCCAGGGGAAGGCACCAGGAGCTAGTCGGGGCGCTGATTTGGAGACTCAGGACCTTACCTTGTACTGCTAGGGGAGGGAATCGGACCATCCTCCAGGGCTGCCATGGTGGTTTTGATTTGTATGGGTGCAATACAAGGTCAGGAATACAGTAAACCAACCAGCAAACACAGTAGTAATAAAAGACCTCCTGGCCAGGTCAGGCTCAGAAACACAGCGATCAGGCTCTGAAATATGAATCCAGGTCAGGGACACAGAAGAATACAGTCTGGACCCAAGCCAAGTTTTGGAACATAGAAAGTCCAAGGCAGAAGAGCAAGCAGCGTTTTCTCTCAGTGAAAAGCTGGAGCAGGGTTAGACTGGATAAGCAGTTGTCTAGCAGAGGAAAGTGTGCCTGGGGGCATAGACTGAGTGATCTTTTCCTCCCTAAGTAACCCATTACCTTCCCTTAAATTTCAGTAAAGCATGAATTTAGGGCCTTTGGAAAGGGCAGGAGAACTTCTAGCTGAAGTTGTTAATTGATAGGATAAAAGATAACCCTGAGTGTTGGAATTGGGTGTTTTAGCTGTTTATTGCTGCATAACAAGTTACCCCAAAACTTAGTGGCTTAAAAAACTCATTTAGGGGCTGGTCCCATGGCTGAGCAGTTAAATTTGCACACTCTGCTTTGGTGGCCCAGGGTTTTGCTGGTTTGGATCCCGGGTGTGGACATGGCACCACTTATCATGTGATGCTGAGGCAGCATCCCACATAGCACAACCCAGAGGAATTCACAACTAGAATATACCACTATGTACTGGGGGAGCTTTGGGGAGAAGAAGAAGGGGGAAAAAAAGGAAAATTGGCAATGGATGTTAACACTCAGGTGCCAATCTTTAAAAAAAAAAACCAACACATTTATTATCTCACAGTTTTTGTGGGTCAGGAATCTGGGCACAATTTAGTTGGACTACCCAGCTCAGCGGTTTCTCACAAGGCTGCAATCAAGCTGTCAGGCAGGGCTTTGGTCTCATCTGAATGTTCAATAGGAGAAGGATCCACTTCCAAGCTCACTCACATGGTGGTTGGCAAGATTCAGTTCCTTGTGAGATGTTGTAATGAGGGTCTTGATTCTCTACTGGCAGTTGGTTGGAGGCTGCCCTCAGTTTCTTGCCATTGAACTTCTCCAACTTACTTTATCAGAGCAAATATTCGAGAAGAGTCAGAAAGAGTGTATAAAGAAGATGGAAGTCATAGTTGTTTATAATCTCAAAAGTGACATCCTATCACCTTTGTTGTATTTTATTTATTGAACTCAAGTCACTGGGTCCAACCCATACACACAGAGGGAGGGGACTACACAAGTGCGTGAATACCAGGAGGTAGGGATCATTGGGAGCCATGTGGGAAGCTGCCTACCAGACTAGGGGACTGGAAGAGTAGAAATATCATGGACCACAACAGGACAGTCAAGATGGAAATCATTTAGGGACCCGGATGATGAACTGTGTTGTATTCATGGTGAATGTGAGGTAATGGTAGGGCATCCAGAACCACAACCCACAATCATTTGAGCCATGGGAGAGCTGAAGAAAGAGGGCAAGCTGGAGACACAGATTAGGAAGCATCCCATTTTGACCATGTGCAAGACATGTATCCTTAATTTCATTGCACACCTCTGCACAACAAACTGGTCTGCGTCTGGACAATCAGGTCTGTCCTTAAAGAACTTTAAGGGACATCTCCTGCAGATGTCCATTTTCCAGCAATTTCCTCCTGATTCCTAGACAACTGACTGATGAAACTGACCTTGGCCATAGTGTTGAACCACACAGGCAAAAGAAGCCACTTAGATATTTTTCTGAGACAGAATAAGAATAAGACCTAAAAATTGTTTTGCCCTGATTCTGGTTGTCCCTTTTCTAGAAATTGTCCCTTCCTATTTTAGACAAGGATGCAACTTCTGCCCATTCTATCTCACAAAGCTCTTGTGGAAGCCAGATGAGATAAGGGTCATGAACATGTTTTGAAAAGTTTTTTAAAAAGGACCAATGTCAGACATTCAAACCACATCGTGATTGTTATCGCTGCTGCTTTAAACAGTTGTTCATCAGGAAAGATGAAGCTTTTGAGATAGTTTAGGCTCCTTCCACTCCTTCTGTTCCCAGAGTAGCTAACACCCACATCCCGAGAGGTGTAGGAATATCTTCAAGATAGTTCAGGCTTCCTCTTTATGACTTTAAGATTTGAACCTTCATCTCAGCCTCCAGATCCCTGAGCGAGGTCAGGCCCTGCTCTCCTCATGCCAGGGGCACCCACAGCCCTCATGCTTGTCTCCATGTGCTTCTTATTCCTGCCAGATCTTCCTTCGGAAACACGTGATATCACCACGTCACTCTCTGTGTAAAGCACAGAGCTCTCAGCCCAGACTTGAGGCCTCTCACTGTCGCCATCCCGTTGTCCCTCACTGACTGATTCCTCATCCCACCAGCCCCATGGCCCCTCCGCCCAGGCCCATTGCCTCTCTGCTCTTTCTCCTTCTGTGCGCGAAAGCAGAGGCCCCAGGTCTATTCTCTGACATCTCGCATCCACTGTGACCGTTCTCTGTTGACTTTCCTCAGCACCTTTGTGCTGGATATATTCCACCCCTCTTTCTGTCTTAAATATTGACTTGAAATCACTATCCAGGCATTTTTTTAGAAGCATAGATACCACTAACTGAAGACACACCACAGTTGCTCTACAAAGTGAGTATGGTAATCTCCATTTTCTGGTTGAAGAAACTAAAGCTCAAGGCTATGCAGCTGGTAAAGGTCAGAGCCAATACCCAAACCCAGGCCCACATGCCTCTTCTGCCCAGGTGCCCAGTGACATTTCCCCATTAGATTATGAGACACTGGGCTCGCCAAGTCTTCTGATGCCCCACAATAACTGGGCATTTTGCCCCAGGGTAGAAAATGAAATGACGTGTACAAACTCCTGACAGATACATACATTTCCTCCACAACTGGTTAAATACTGATAAATTTCAATGAGTAAAAAAAGAATAACTTGTATCTTATAAAAAATTTTAATAAAAAATGTTATGGTTCTGGAAACAGCGCATGTCTGTATCCAATATAGAGGCTGAAAATGTTCCATTTCTTGTGGGTTAAGTCTGACTCTGTGCCATTAAATCTCTGCATTAAATGAAGTAGCATATTGTTTTAAGATTTATTCATTTACACGAAGAGACTCCAGGGTGTAACACTTTAATCTATAAAAAGTACTAACTAAAAGTAACTGTTACCATGGCAACACACCGCACATATTAGCAGCTTCCAAAGGCAAAGCACTTTGGAAATGAGCCTTTAAAGATGCCCCAGACTAATCAAAACTCCAGGGATGGATTTTAAATCACTGTTAACATTTGGAGTTTCATTCTTAGTTTCAAAAGTAGATCACAGAGCTAGCAGCATACATACACTATTTTAAAATTAAAGGAGAGTTTTTCATTAGTGTGTGACTGCTGATTTTCTATACCTATTTTGAGGACCTCAAAAAATGGATTTTAAAATGTGCTTAGATGCATCAGGTCCACAAATACCTATGACAATTTGGCAGAAGAGCTAGGGGTCCTCAGGCACTCCTCCTACATGAAGTCACACCACAAAGTCATAGCAATATGACAATCTTGTTCTGGCAGAGGAAACACAATGAGACAGATGCAGCCTGCAAGACAGCCCATGGACTACCACACGCAGACCTGGGAGGGGTGCAGGAGAGTGGCGGCACTCCAGATGAGAGGGGAAAAGGCGGATGTGTGAGCAGCAACGACTGCGAAACTGTCTCAGGAAAGGAGAACATAGAGTTGCATCCTATCTCACATTGTGTAAAAAAGGCAAAGTCCTACGGAATTCAATACCTAAATGTGAGAAGTAAGACCATAAAGCAGATACAAATGCGAGGGAAACGTCTTTGAAACCTCAGGGAGGAGATTATTTAACAAGGCCCTAAATGCACAAATGACAGGATAAAATGTGATAGATCAGACTACACAAAAACTAAACATTCTGTTCAGGGAAAGCATCTTAGTCAAAGTTAGCAGAAAGCAATGATCTGGAAGAAGATATTTGAAATGAGTAGAATCGACAAGGGATTAATACATAGAACAACGCTGTCCAACAGAATTTGCTACAAGGATGGAAATGTTCTAGGTCTGTGCTGGCCACTGGTCACGTGCAGCTACCGAGCACTTGAAATGTAATGAGTGTGGCTAACCACCGAAATGGTTAATTCTATTCAACTGTAATTAATTGTAATTATAAGAGCCACATGGGACTAGCGGCTACCCTGCTGAACAGCACAGATCTGGATTATACAAGGAACTCCTACGAATCAATAAGAGAGAAAACTCAAAATAGGAACAGGCAAAAAGAAAAAAATGTCCTCATCTCAATTTTTTACCTTAATTCTCCTCTTCCGTCCCCATCTCTTGGCTTATTTTATTTTTGTTTTGTTGTGTGTATGTGTTTCTGTAATGCACCCACATTCCTTCCCGGCGGTGAGATGGAGCATACAGACCTAAGAACCAACCCCCCGACTGGGGACCGGCCACTCTGGCTGAGGCTGGCCTCCCTGGCTCTTTGAGCTTCTCCAAGTTGGGCCGGCACTCACCAAGGACAAGCTCCACATTCTCAATCTGCACAGGCCCAGGTTTTGCGGGAATCTGTTTGTTCAAGTTCATTATAAAAAAGAAATGGATTTTCAACTGCTTGACGAGACTTCTGAGATAGTAACCAAAGCATTCAGTGATGTTTCCAACTCCAAAAAAGGCTAACTTTAGGGGAGGTGTTGCATTCTTTTTGCTATTTACATAATTGAGAAGAAATTTTAACTTTACGTGAAGCTTTTCGCCAAAGAGAAAAATGGAAGAAGTTGTAATTTATTACTTAACTGAACAGGAACAATATTTCAAGTGATTTTTCTCATTGCACCCTCAGAGGAACATCTTGAGGTGGAGTGGTCCAGAGGGAGGGAACTAGTCACAAAGAGGACACGGGCCTCTCTGTGGGAAGGCAGGAGAGAATTTAGGACAAAAATGGCAACTTTATATGGTTTGACTACACAGCCCTCAACCAGAAAAGGCATCAGAATTTCCCTGAAAGACAAGAAGAGAGGTTGCCCATTCAAGTTTCAAGGAGCCAGCAGGACAGACAAACTTCACATCCAAAAAGATGGAGGGGCAAGAACCAGAGCGGCAGCCAAGAGCGTGCCGAGGAAGTCAGCAACAGAGAGAGAGCCGCACCGAGCAGAGAGCCCTCAGGCATCAGTATCACCAAAAAATAAATAAATAAAAATAAAAAGGAGCTGAGAAAGCCCCAAGATCACCCCAACCATGGACACCATTGAGCTTCAGAACTCCAAGCCCTGCGCTGAGGCTTAAAGGTACTCCTGTTGAATTGATGTACCTTTACAGTAAGTGAAGGTGGTTACGGGAACACGCCCCAGTGTTTTTGACAGCTCAGTGGAAGATGACACATCTCCCCAGAGGTGTCCCCAGCCTGAGTGAGTGGGCCGTGCTGCCCAGCTGGCGGTCATGGGTGCCCACGGGTGAGGGGAAGCCTGAAGAAGGAGATGGCTTTGACCCAAGCATTGGTGAAATGCATCATAAAGGAACGTCCCATTCAGTTCTGGAACACCTTTAAATGATTTAATAACTGTTTATGGTAAAACATGATTTACGAGTTCAAGATGTGACTGCCTTTAGATAGAACTTCCCGTGCGGGCATCTGACTGAACTTCCCGATCAAGTCAGTTGGGCCTCTTGTTAATTTTTTTGTAAGTGCAGGGATCAAACCTTTGATTTAGAAATGATCGTGGTGTAATTTAAAGCTTTGAGTCAGACAGAGCTGGATTCAAACTGGCTTCAGCCAGTCAGCAAACTGTGGTTTTCCGCAGGTCTCTTCACCTCCATACCCCTCAGTTTCCTCATCTGTAGTATGGGTTGCTTTGAAAATTGAGTGAGTGAAAATATCAATGTCTGCTCTCTTCTCCTTGCGTTGGATTTTCACCCATTTTGCCTTCCCTTTCTTATGCTGGTATGGATGAGTGGATTCTATGATGTGACCCCCAAGTACAGGGGAAGAATTTGGCCCAGAGTCGTCATCACAGAGCCATTCCTGGGGACAATATCATTTCTGACAGAATCCTCTAGGAGAGGAGTGAGGACGTGAAGCCACGGGCAGGCACGCGGGGCAGCAACCCCCCAGGCCTCCTCTCGCCCTGCAGTGCACCGGGCCCAGCCAGCGACTTTCAGGGTGCTCTGTTCCTGGAGCCCCACCTTCCTCCAGAGCCCAGCTGTGGCAGCAACTAGAGTGATCTTCACGTTCGTGGCGTGAGCTCCAAAGCCCTGGAGACTGTGGGGAGGTGAGAAAGGGAGAGTTTTGCCCCGTCTCAAGGGTTTTCTGAAATTCAAGAGAATTACACTTTAAAATTATTTCAGAGCCATGTATTTTTTGTTTTGTTTTGTTTTCAATTTTTTTTATTATGGTGAAATACACATTACATAAAATTTACCGTCTTAACCAGTTTTAAGTGTATGGTTCAGTGGTGTTAAATACATTCATAATGTGCAACCATCACCACCATCCATGTCCAGACTCTTTTCATCTTGCAAAACTCAAACTCTGCACCCATCACACAACAGCTCCCCCTACCCCTCTTCTCCCAGCTCCTGGCAGCCACCATGCTACTTTTTGTCTCTATGAATATGACACTCTAGGAAGCTCATGTAAGTGGAATCATATAATATTTATCCTTTTATGACTAGCTTATTTCACTTAGTACAATGTCCTCAAGGTTCATCCATGTTGTAGCGTGTGTCAGAATTTCCTTCCTTTTTAAGGCTGAATAATATTCCATTGGATGTATAGACCACAATTTGCAGAGCAGTATTTTTTTTTCTGATTTTCTTTATTTTTTATTTTTTACTTTTATTGAGGTTATGATAGTTTACAACATTGTGAAATTTCAGTTGTACATTATTATTTGTCAGTCATATTATAGGTGCACCCCTTCACCCTTTGTGCCCACCCCCCACCTCCCTTCCCCCTAGTAACCACTAATCTGTTCTCTCTGTCCATGTGTTTGTTTATCTTCCACATATGAGTGGAATCATACAGAGTTTGTCTTTCTCCGTATGGCTTATTTCACTTAACATAATACCCTCAAGGTCTATCCATGTCGCTGTGAATGGGACAATTTTATCATTTTTTATGGCTGAGTAGTATTCCACCATATCTTCTTTATCCAGTCATCAGTCGATGGGCACTTAGGTTGCAGAGCAGTATTTTTTAATGTGCTTAATCTTTCTTTGCCTGTGGGAAGAAAATTTCATCCAAAACATCTTAGAATTTTTGCTCAGTTTACAGTAATATCTTCGGATAAGTGATTTTCTTTAGCATACAGTACAAAATAATGTCAAAGAAGTTGCTGACGCTTAGATTCAATAATCCACTCATAATGTAGTAACTTTCCCTTCCAGTCTGTTTACTTGGAGATAAAAATAGATAGAGATTTCAACCTCAGAGCAAAGAACCTCTTATTGTATTTATTTAGTGTGTTATAATTAAAACTGTTGCAAATTCTGCAGCTTCGTTTTGCAGAGGCTGAGAAAAGCTGTTTTCAGTTTGGTTCAAGTAAATTCACACTTACTGAATTCCGTTTTGTGTTTTAAGTTCTAAAAATGAAACTATGATTAAAAACAAAAGGCAACCACACCACTGTGGCACACCTGAGCTCGTGTAGAAACAAAAGGGGTGTGCAACACCCAGCACATGTCCACATGACACAGTCATAAACCCAGCTGAAGCTCTGTGGCTACATCTGAGACCTAGGATGTTATTGCCCACACATTTTTCCCCCCGAATTTTGATTGAGGTCATCTCCCTGACTCTATCACCAATTCTACTCTCACCTTTGGGACAGAATTCTTTTTAGATTAATTGAAGCAGTGTAAGAAAAAAGAAAGAAAACTTTCCAGCAAGAGGAGGTCATGAAAGGGTATTCATTAAATTTGTCACCAGAGTTTTGGAGGTGGCAGGAGACTGTGGGAACGTTTGCCATTCGGGGGTCTCTTGTGTAGCACCCTAATGTCTGTCTTGGAGAATCTTCCATCAGGTGGAGGACCAGACACTTCTCTCTCTAGCCCAGTGTAGCCTGGAGGCTGGCACGTTGGCTCCTGGGACACCGAATCTTGAGAACATCATGCAAGGACCTGGGCAGGGTCAGAGGTCCAAGGTTGTATCACTGTGGCGGCAGCAGCCTTGGTGACAGTAGCCATATCCCAACGGGGCCCTTCCTGCCTCTTTTCTGCTTCCTGACCTTCCAGAGCTTCCTCTTCCTGCCCCTCCTGAGGGCAGCGTGGGCTCTCAGTACGTGTTCATGGGTATGAATGCCTTGAGCCAGAGTGGCCTGGGGTTTGGAAGAAAGGCAGGAAAAGTAACCTTGATGTGGAAACAAATTTGGGGTCAGATTTCAGTCCTGCCTCTTACAAGATGGGTGGCCTTGCGCAAGCACTTTCCCCATCATTGTTATCCTTTCCTCGTTTGTGCAGTAGGGCCTTGGCCCTACCTTGCACAGTCGCTCCCAAATGACACCTGAATGTGAGAGCACTTTTGAAAGTGTACATACTGTACACCAGAGAGATGGTTTTACTGTTGTAAACCAAAGCCTGCAAACCACTTGGATTTGAAATGGCTTCACATTTAGAATGATAACTCCTAGGTCACTGCCTCTTGACCCCACCCTAGATTGCTAAAAGTGACATGACCCCTCCATCCTGTGCCTGGAAGCACAGCCGAGAAGCAAACTTCAGGGTGCCTTAATTCAGGCACTCCAGTTCCTCCGGTGCTATGACGAAAGTGTCTGCCTCCTCCTCACTTCCCCACACAGCAGTGTCCAGAGGAAGTGAGAAAGATCCCCTTTCCTCAAAAGAAAAAGCAAACCTTTCCTGGAGGGACAGCCCAGCACACTTCTCAGCCTGATCATTGGCCTGAACTGGGTCTCATGCCGGTTTCTGGACCAATATAGGGAAAGAGGATGAGTGACCTTCTGACCGCCCACCCCATGTCTGGGGGTGGGATCCACTTCCCCTGAGACACATGAGGCGGGAGAAGAACTACGCAAAGTCCCCGCTCTGTTCGGAAGGAGGAAGCGGTGAACGGATGCTGCATGTGACTAGGAGAGTCCGGATGAAGGTGCAGAGCGGTGTGTCCAGCATGCCGCCATGTTTGTGTAAAGAAAAAAAGGGGGGAAACAATACATGTATTTGTGCATGCATAACATATTTTAGAAGGATAAACAAGAAACTGTTCATGTGGCTGCCTCGTGGGAAGGACCCAGATGTCTGAAGACAAAGACGGGAAGGAAACGTTTCCTTCTACTCATTGATACCTTTTAGATTTTGAACCATGTGAATATATTGCTGAGTCAAATAAATTAATGAATTAAAATTTAAAAATAAAAGTGTACTTTCAGAAGCATGAAAATGTGGTGGTACGTGGCACTCCAAATCCGGACCCTTTCAAGGTCCAAATCTGGACTCTTTGCTCCAGATAAAGTTGGTGCTATGCTTACTTATTCAACCAAGGGCCCAATGGATAACTATTGGTCAAATAATCACACACACACACACACACAGAACATTATTTCTCTCTCTCTCACACACACACAGAGCACATTATTTCTTTCTCACAAGCACACACAGCACATTATTTCTCTCTCTCTCACACACACACACACACACACACAGAGCATGTTATTTCTCTTTCTCTCTCTCCCACACACACACAGCACATTATTTCTCTCCCATACACACACAGCACATTATTTCTCGCTCTCTCTCTCTCTCTCAAACACACACATATCCCAAACATTAATTTTCAGAGGCACTGCCGTCTGACTTCATACCTCGGAAGGGAAATCTTTTCCTAATTGCTTCACAATCTAAACTACAGTGCCCCCTCCAATGTGGAGAATCATTTTCATCACTATGCAGAATGGCGACAGGCCCCCTTCTTCCACTCCCAGCCTGTGAAGCAGTGTTCCTAACTGAGGGCGATCTCACACCGCGCCCCCAAAGGGAACTTTGACAATGTCTGGAGACATTTTTAGTTGTCAGAACTTGGGGGTGCTACAGACATTTAGTGAGTAGAGGGCCAGGATGTTGCTAAATATCTTACGATGGACAGGACAGCCCCTTAAAATAATTATTCCTCCCAAAATGTCAATAGTGCCACTGCTGAGAAACCCTGCTCTAAGGCAAAAAGTATGAGAAAAAGAGCCTAAGAATCAAGCTCTCAATGGTAACCGTTTAATCAAATGCCTGTCTTTGGAATTGCCACTTGTCTTGCTCCCAGCTAAGAATTCTTACTAGAATTCTGACACCAGAAAGGAGGCAATGTGGGAAGTTACGATCTCCTAGAACAAGCGATGCCCCAGAATCTAAAGGAGTGGGGACACTGATCTGCCAGTCAAAGGCAGGTTTGCTCCATTCACTTGCATGGAACCTGGTGGCCCAGGGAGCTACTATGCGGTGCTTTGCTTAAGCAGCATGCTCCTGAGGAGCAGTTAGACCAATGCTGCAACGACCGCTACCTATGTGCTAAGCCTTCTTCTACTGTGTATAAATATATCTAATCCTTACAACAGCTCCATGAGGTAAGTATGTTCTTATCTCCACCTTACAGATGAAGCCAGGGAGGTAAACTGTCTTGCCACAGTCCCACAGCTGGGATGTTGCCGAAGTGTGATCTGATCTCTGGCAGTCTGGTTCCGGAGCCTGAGGGACGGACCACACTGCTGTCCTGCCTCTGGACATGCGCACCACCACACACCTCTGTACTCCTGCGAGTATCAAAAATCCCCAGAAGGAGATATTGCAAAGTTGTCCTCCAAAAAGATTATCCTGACATATCTTACAATGAATAATGCATGGCAATGGCTGTTCCCCACATCCTCACCAGCACTAGGTAAAACGAATTTTTCAAATCTTGTAGTCGACCATTATTACTTCTATTTTTCATCTCCTACCTAGGAATGAGGTTATGCATCTTCTCATGTGTTTATATTTGTTCTTTGTATTTCTTTTTCTGTGAGATGTGTCCGTATTTTTCTACTGGGTTGTTTGTTCCTTTCTTTCAGACTTATAACAGTTCCTTGTTCACTCTGAATACTTAACCATTGCTCACCATATACCACACATATTTTGCTCAAATTTATCTTTTGGAGTTTTTATCGTACTTTTCCTTTTCTGTGCAAAGGAACTTAATTTTTATGTCTTTGGATTTATCAATCTTTTCCTACTTGGTTTCTTGAGTCTCATATCCTTAGAAGGTTCTTCCCTATAAAAGATTATAAAAACTATTTACCCCTGTTTCCTTCTTATAGATTGTGGAAGCCTAATCTTTAATCTGTCTGAAATTAGTACACCAAGTTTGTCTGTGCTTGCGTATCTTAACACGGTAAGAATCATGAATAGATTATGTATGTTCTTAGGACAATGCAGATTTCAGTTGAGGTCACTATGTCTTTTGAGATTTAACAAAAAATTGACTCAAATCCCCATTGCACACATGGAGGGAAGCTCACTACCCTTTCCAAGATCTCTGTGGGCTCTAGGAGCTAGCCCTGAATCCTTGCTCTGGCTGAGCTCTGATCTCCCTTGTGTCCCCCAACACTCACCATATTCTGCTCTTTGCTCCATCAACCAGACAAGGAACTCAATCTACCTTTTCTTTTTGATTTCCCCCAAAGCTCCACACACAAAGCAGATGTTTCTCTAGGGTCAGGTGAGAGGAGGAGCTTTCCTGCTGCAACACTAACTATAAATGGAACATTAGACATGCGTCTTCTTTGAGTCCTCTGGCCAACTCACCAGTTAGGAATTTCTTGCCGGCAAATTTCTCCAAGAGTCTTAGGCTTCTACTCAGTTTGCACAACCACACACACCCAATTCTGCTTCCCTCCCATCTTTTTTTCCCCTTCCCTGAACTTCTGCTTAGTTTTCCTGCCAAGTAGTGTCACTATCTTCTTCTTGGACATTCCAGGGCAAACTACTCCCTCAGGGCTTTGCCTTCCAATCAAAATATTTTCAAAAACAGAGATACAATTCTTTCATTAAACATACCCTGGTACTATCTATTCAAAGAATAAATTATTCTTTCTGCTACACAGTGTTTGAAAATCTTTTCAGAAATGCAAATTCAATTTTTCAAAAGGCTTCATAGAATTGGTTAAAATGATCGTAAGGCTTTCATTCTTAATTAGTAACGAATGAAGTTCTTAAGTCAAAGGATTCTTTCATTCTTAAATTAAGCCTTGATTAGTCATATTGCGTAGTTCTTCTAATACTTTTCTTTGAGAATATGTTGGAGATTTGTAACTATATTCATAAGTAAGATTTAACAATGGGGATTCTTTGTGAGTGTGCTTGTGTGTGTAAGAGCAATTCACACCAGCTTTTAGAAGCCATAATGGATTAACTTAGGCAGTTAAATTAGGAAGTTTTCCTTCCTCCGCTGTGCTTTAGAATAGTTTAAACAGCATTGGAAACATCTGTGCTTAGAGTGGTTTTATGAATATCAAAGTAGACTTTGGTACAAAGAAAATTACCAGAGACAAAGAGGAAAAAACACCTTACCTGTAGAGAAGCAAAGATAAGAATTACATTCAATGTCTCCTCAGAAACCACGTAAGCAAATATTTAAAGTATAAAAAGAAAAAGACTCCAGCAACCTAGAAATCTGTATCCAGTGAAATTATCCTTCAAAAGTGACGGAAAACTAAGGACTTTCTCAGACTGGAAAAAAAATTGAGGGAATTTATTTCCAGGAGACAAGAAATGTTAAAAGAAGATATTCAGAAATAAGGAAATTGATATAGGTCAGAAACTCAGATCTACATAAAGAAAGGAAGACAGACAGAGAAGGAATAAATGAAGGTAAAATAAACTCTTTTATTTTTCTTATTCTGAATTGATCTAACACGTAACAATTTCTACAAAATAATAATAGCAACAATGTATTAGTTGATTAGAGCTTATGGATAAGTGATATGAGTGACATCAGTGTTATAAGGGACGAGAGGGAGGAGTTGGAAACACTCTTTTATAAGATGCCTGCACTACCCATGAAGTAGTACAGTGTTATTTGAAAGTGGACTTAGATTAGTTGTAAATGCATATGGAAAAATCTAGGATAATTGCTAAAAGTGCTTTTAAACAAGTATAATTGATATCCTAAGAAATGAGAGAAAATGGAATCATATAAAATGCTCAGCTAAGCTAGAAAAGACAGGAAAAGAGTGGAACATAAAAAAAAGAAACAAAGAACAAGGGCAAAGAATAGAAAACAGTTACTAATATGGTAGCTATTAATCCAACTATATCAATAATAACTTTAAATGTGAATTATCTAAATAGAGCAATCAAAAGACAGAGACTATCAGAGTAGTAAAATAGGAGACTCACCTACATGTTGTCTACAAGAAACCCACTTTAAATGTAAAGATACAGATAGAGGTAAAAGTAAAAGAATACATCAACAAATGGCGCTAAAAAAAACTGTATATTGAAATGCAAGAGTAATGTTGCATCCACATCTCACACTTATACAAAAATTAACCTAAAATGGATCAAAGACCTAAACCTGGAAAATGCTTAGAAGAAAACAAAGGTGATCAGCTTCATGACATTGGATTTCACAAAGATTTCTTGGATATGACACCAAAAGCATAGGTAACAAAGGAAAAAATAGATAAATTGCACTACACCAAAATTAAAAATTTTTGGTGTCAAATGATATTATCAGCATACTAGAAAGACAACACACAGAATGGGAAAAAATATTTGCAAATCATATATCTTGTAAGGGAATAACATGCAAAATACATAAAGAACTCCTACATGTCAAAAACAAAAAGAAAACAACCTAATTTAAAAATGGGCAAAGGACTTGAACAGACACTTCTCTTAAGAAGATATACTAATCACCAGTAAGCATATGAAAAGATGCTCGACATCACTAGTCATTAGGGAAATGCAAACCAAAACTACAATGAGATATCACACCACACCCATTAGGATGGCTATTATTTAAAAAAAATAAGAAAGGATGTGGAGAAATTGGAACACTTGTGCATTGCTGGTAGGAATCTTAAACAGTGCAGCCACTGTGGAAAACAGTATAGTATTCCTCAAAAGGTTAAACATAGAATTTTCATTTGATTCAGCAATTCCACATCTAAGTATATACTCAAAAGAATAGAAAGCAGGGACTCAAACAGATGCTTGTATATCAATGTTCATAGAGTTTTATTCACAACAGCTGAAAGAAAGAGACAACCCAAATGTCCATCAACAGATGAATTTTTTTAACGTTGTATATACATACAATAAAATATCAGTCAACCTTAAAAAGGAATGAAATTCTAATAAGCTATCACCTCACACCTATTAGAATGGCTATCATCAAGAAGACAAGAGACAACAGGTGCTGGGGTGGATGTGGTAAAAAAGGAATGCTTATACATTGTTGGTGGGAATGTAAATTGGTTTAATTACCATGGTAAAAAATATGGAGGTTCTTCAAAAAATTAAAAGTAGATCTACCATACAATCCAGTAATTCCACATTTGGGTGTATACCCAAAGGAAATGAAAACAAAATTTTAACAAGATAGATGCACTCACATGTTTGTTGCAGCACTAGTCACAGCAGCTAAGATATGGAAACAATCCGAATGCCTATCAATGGATGAATGAATAAAAAAGATGTGGTACATATACACAACAGAATATTATTCAGCTACGAGAAAGGAGCATATCCTGCCATTTGTGACAACGTGGATGGACCTTGAACACATTATGCTAAGTAAAATAAGTCAGAGGAAAACAAGTACTGTATGATATCACTTATATGTGGAATCTGAAAACGTTAAACCTGTAAAAAAACAGAGTAAAATGATGGTTACTAGGGTATGAGGAGAGGATAAGATTGATGATGTTTAAGAGCACAAACTTCTACAAAGTAGAAAATAAGCCATAAATATCTAATGTACAGTATAGTGAGTATAGACAATAATATTGCACTATAGTTATATAAAGTGATAAATGTTGCTACATGGGCAATCATATTACGATATATAAATTTATCAAAGTAACATGCTGTATAGCTTAAACTTAAATGTCAAATTTATTTAATTAAAAAAAAAGAATTTCTGATACATGCTATAACATAGAAAACAGTATCCTAAGTGAAATAAGCCAGAGACAAGAGAATATTGTATGATCCCACTTATATGAATGTCTTAGTCAGTTCTGGCTGCTATAACAAATACCATAAACTAAGCGACTTATAAACAACAGAAATATATTTCTCATGGTCCTGGAGGTTGGAAGTCCGAGATCAAGATGCCAGCATGGTCAGGTTCTGGTGAGAGCCCTCTTCCAGCTTGCAGAATGCTGACTTTTTGTTGTTTCTTCATGTGGTGGAGAGCAGAGCAGAAGAAAGACCTCTCATGACTTTTATAAGGGCAATAACCTCATTCATTTGGGTTCCACTCTTATGAGCTCAATTAATTTTAATTATTTCCCAAAGACTCCACCTCCTAATACCATCATGTTAGGGGGTAGGTTTTCAACATATGAATTTTGGGGGGACACAAACATTCTGTCCATAACATTGAGGTATCTAGAATAGGTAAATTCATAAAGACAGAAAGTATAATAGAGATTACTAGGGACTGATGGAAGGGAATAATGGGAAATTATTGTTTATAGGGTACAGAGTTTCTGTGATGGATGTTTCTGTGACAAAAACATCTGGAAATAGTGGTGATGGTTGTACTTTGTGAATGTTTTTAATACCACTGAATTTTACATCTAAAAAAAGTTACAGTGGTGAATCTTATGTTATCTGTATTTTCCAACAATAAAAAAAAAGTTTAGGGGCCAGCCCTATGACATAGTAGTTCAGTTTGGTGCACTCAGCTTCAGTGGCCCAGGTTTGGTTCCTGGGTGTGGACCTACACAACTCATCAGCGGCCATTCTATGACAGCTATCCACATACAAAACAGAGGAAGATTGGCAACAGATGTTAGCTCAGGACAAATCTTCCTCAGGAAAAAAAAAAAGTTTTAAAACAGTAAAGAAATAGAAAAAAACATACCATACTAACACCAAGAAAGTTGGTGTATGTACATTGGTTTCAGGCAAAGCAGACTTCAGAGCAAGGAAATTTTCAGGCATAAAAAGGGGACATTACGCAACAATAAAGGGGTCAATTCTCCAAGAAGACATAACAATCTTATTGTAAATGCACCTAACAACAGAGCATGAAAATAAGTAAAGAATGATAACAAAAAGAAAGCAGAAGTGGTTATACGTGTATTAAGTTAGGCCACAAAAGAAGTCTTAACAAATTCAAGAATATTGAAATTGTACCAGGTATCTTACCAGATCACAATGGAATGAAACCAGAAATCAATAGCACAGGGAAACCTGGAAAATCCACAAATATGCGGAAAATAAACAGCATACTCTTAAACAACAAATGGGTCAAAGAAGAAGTCCAAGGGAAATTAGGAAGCATCTTGAGACAAAAGAAAATGAAAATACAACATACCAAAACTTAAGGAGTACAAATACAGAAAGCAGTGCTAAGAGGAACTTTTATAGATGTAAGTGTCTACATTAAAAAACAAGGAGAGAGCCAGCCCTGATGGCCTAGCAGTTAAAGTTCAGCACACTCTGCTTTAGTGGCCCAGGTTGGGTTCCCAGGTTTAGAACCACATCACTTGTCTGTGAGTATCCATAGCCATGCTGTGGCGGTGGCTCACATAGAAGACGTAGAAGGACCCACAACTAGAATATACAACTATGTACTGGGACTTTGGGGAAGGAAAAAAAGAGGGATAGTAAGATCAGCAACAGATGTTAGCTCAGGGTGAATCTTTCCCCACAAAAAAGAAAAAGAAAGATCTCAAATAAGTAACCTAACTTTACATCTCAAGAAACTGAAAAAAAAAAAAAGAAGGGCGCACTAAAGCTAAAGCTAGCAGAAGGAAAGATTAGAGCAGAGATAAACAAAATAGAGAATATAAAAAAATCAACTGAGTTGATGTTTTGAAAAGATCAACAAAATTAACAAACCCTTACTTAGATTAACTAAGAAAAAAAGAAGAAAAGACTCAAAACACTAAAATCAGAAATGAAAAAATGGACATTACAACTGATGCCACAGAAATAAAAAGGATTGTAAGAGAATACCATGAAAAATTTTATACCAACAAATTGGATAACCTAGAAAAAAATGGATAAATTCCTAAAAGCACACAACCCACCAAGACTGAGTCATGAAGGAAACCAGGTGACTTCATTGGAGAATTCTAACCAACACTTAAAGAAGAATTCACATGAATCCTCTTGAAACTCTTCCAAGAAATTGAAGAGAAGAGAACACTTCATAATTCATTCTATGAGGCCAGAATTACCATGATACCAAAGCCAGACAAAGGCACTACCAGAAAAGAAAACTACAGACCAATGTCCCTAAAGGATATTGATGCAAATATTCTTCATAATAAAAATACTTAACAAATGAGGAATAGAAGGAAACTACATCAATATAATAAAAGCCATTTATGAAAAGTCCACAGCTAACATCATAATCAATGGTGAAAGACAGAAAGCTTTTCCTCTAAGAATAGGAATAAGACAAGGATGCCTGCTCTTGCCACTTCTATTGAACACAGTTTTGAAAGTACTAGCTAGAGCAGTTAGACAGGAAAAAAAATAAAAGGCACTCAAATTGGAAGGGAAGAAAATGATCTCTGTTCGTAGATGACATGATCTTATACGAAGAAAACCCTAGAGATTCCACATGCACAAAAAAACTGTTAGAACTAGTAAATGAATTCAGCAAAGGTGCAAAATACAAAATCAACACACAAAAATCAGTTGCATTTCTACACGCTAACAATGAACCATCTGAAAAGGAAATTAAGATAATAATTCTATTACAATAACATCAAAAAGAATAAAATACTTAGGAATAAAACTAAGGAGGTGAAAGACTTGTACACTGAAAACTACAAGACATTGCTGAAAGAAATTAAAGAAATTAAAGAAATAAATGAAAAGACATCTTGTGTTCATGGATTGGAAGAATTAATATTGTTATGATGTCCATACTACCTAAAATGATCTACACATTCAATGCAATCCCTGTCAAAATTCCAATGGCATTTTTTGCAGAAATAGAAAAAGTCATCCTAAAATTCATATGGAATCTCCAGGGACCCTAAATAGCCAAACAATGTCGAAAAAGAAGAATAAAGTTGGACAGCTCACACTTTCTGATTTCAAAATGTAGTACAAAGCTACAGGCATCGAACAGTGTTGTATCGGCATAAAGAAAAATAGACCAATAGAATAGAATAGAAAGCCCAGAAATATACCCTCACATATATAGTCAAATGATCTTCAACAAGAGTGCCAAGACCACTTAATAGAGAAAGGACAGTTTCTTTATCAAAGGGTGTTGGGAAAACTGGACATTCATATGCAAAAGAATGGAGTTGGACCCTTATCTTACACCATTAAAGAAAACACTCCTTTGTTTTCTTGTCCACTACTCTCACACACCACAACGCTTCTGGCAACCAAATGTATGAGTTCTTCAACACCAAGCAATTTTCTATTCTTGGTGGATGCTGATTGATTAATGTCCTATGATTTAACTCAATTCTGATGCTAACTGCCTGTTGTTAGCACAGACCCCACATGCTAAGGGTTCAGTCCCACAAAGCTGCCCCTTCCTTCAGATGATAATCATAAATTCAGTTTGTAACCTCTGCTTCTGACTGACTGGCCGTAAATTGGAGGGTCTCACGAGCCCCTTCTGAGGTTCAATAATTTGCTAGAATGACTCACAGAACTCAGGGAAACACTTGATTATGCTTACTGGCTTATTATAAAGAATGCAACTCAGAAACAGCCAGATGGAAGAGATGCATAGAGTAAATATGTGGGAAAGGATGTGGAGCTTCCATGCCCTCTCTAGACATGTCACACTCCCAGTACTGCCACGTGTTCACTAATCCAGAGCTCTCCGAACCCCATTGGTTAGGATTTTTATGGAGGCTTCATTTACATGGATATGATTGATTAAATCATTAGCCATTGGTGATTAAGTTAATCTCTAGCCCTCTCCCTTCCCCAGGGTCAGGAGGTGAGGCTGAAACTTCCAATCCTCTAATCACAGGGTTGGTTCCCCTGGCAACCAGCTCCCCATCTTTAGGGACTTTCCAAGTCACCTCATTGACATAAACTCAGGTGTGGTTGAAAGGGACTTTTTATGAAAAACAAAAGATACTCCTTTTAGCTTTATCATTCATACCACTTAGGAAATTCCAAGGGTTTTAAGATCTCTGTGTCAGGAATGCATATGAAAACCAAATATATATTTATTACAAATCACACTATCATGCCATATACAAAAGTTAATTCAAAATGGTTTACAGACCTAAACGTAAGACCCAAAACTATACAATTCTTAGGGGAAAATATTGGACTTGGCAATGATTTCTTGGATATGACAATAAAAGCATAGGCAACAAAAGCAGAAATAGACAAATGGAACTACATCAAACTTCGGAACTTTTGAGCACAAAAGGACACAATCAACGGAGTAAAATGATAGCCTACAAAATGGGAGAAAATATTTGCAAATCATATACCTCATATGGGATTAATATCCAGAATATATAAAGAACTCCTACAACTCAACAAAAAAAAAATCAAATAACCAACTTAAAAAATGGGTAAGGGAATTGAATAAACATTTCTCCAAAGAAAATATACAAATGGCCAATACACATATGAAAATATGCTTGACATCACTAATCAATAAGGAAATGCAAATCAAAACCACAGTGAGGCATCATCTCACACCTTTTAGGATGGCCAACATCAAATAACAGAAAATAACAAATGTTGTTGAGGAAGTAGAGAAATTGGAAACATTGCGAACTGTCAATAGAATTCAAAATAATGCTGCCTCTATGGAAAATAGCATAGAGGTTTCTCAAAACATTAAAAATAGAACTACTATATGATCCAGCAATCCTACTTCTGGGTATATACAGAAAAGAATTGAAAGTAGAGGTCTTGAAGAGATGTGTGTGCATCCATGTTCACAGTAGCACTATTCATAATAGCCACGAGGTAGAAGCAACCCAAATGTCCACTGACGAGTGAATGAAGGGATAAACAAAATGTGGTACATACATACAATGGAATGTTATTCAGCCTTAAAAAGGAAGGAAATACTGTTTTATGTTACAACGTGGATAAACCCTGAGGACATTATGCTAAATGAAACAAGCCATCATAATAAGACATAATATGTGATTACGCTTATATGAGATATCTGAAGTAGTCAAATTCATAGAAACAGAAAGTAGAATGGAGGTTACCAGAGGCTGGGGGGAGGGGCAAAATGAGAGTTGCCGTTTAATGAGACTTGTTTCACAACAATGTGAATATACTTAACACTGCTGAAGTATACTCTTAAAATGGATAAGAAGGTAAATGTTATGTTATGTGATTTTTTTTACCACAATTAAAAAATATATGTGAGGCAAAAACTAATAGAATTTCAAGGAGAAATAGAAAAATTCCGTTATAGCTGGAGACTTCAATACCTTTCTCTCAGCAATTGTCAGATCCAGCAGGCAGGAAATCAGTAAATATGTAGTTCAACTAACAACACTATCAATCAGCTAGATCTAATGGACATTTATAGATTATTTCATTCAATAACAGCAGAATACACATTATTCTCAAGCTCACATGGAACATTCACCAAGATGGACCCAAATTCTCAATCATAAAACAGACCAAAACAAATGTAAAAGAATAGAAATCACACAAAATATGCTCTCAGACCACAATGAAATTAAACTAGAAATCAATAACAGAAAGATAACTTGAAAATCCCCGAATATTTGAAAATTAAACAACATACTTCTAAATAACACGTGGGTCAAAGAAGGAGTCTCAAGAGAAATTTAAAAGTACTTCGAACTAAATTAAAGAGTATAACTTATCAAAATTTGTGGGATGCAGCAAAAAACAATGCTAGAGGGAAATTTTTAGCATTGAATGCATACATTAGAAAAGAAAAAAGATAAAAAATCAATAATTGAAGCTTCCACTTTAGGAAACTAGAAAAAGAAGAGCAAATTAAATCCAAAGTGAGCAGAAAAAAAGAAACAATAAAAATAAGACTATAAACCAATGAAATTGAAAACAGGATATTAATAGAGAAAACCAACAAAACCAAAAGCTGGTTCTTTGGAATAATTAACAAACTTGATAAATCTCTAGTCCCGCCAAGAAAAAAAGAGAGAAAGTAGAAACTGCTAATATCACTAAGGAAAGAGAAGCTATCAGTACTGATCCCGTGGACATTAAAAGGACACTAAAGGGATATTATGAACAACTCTCTGCTCATAATATTTGGTAATTTAGGTGAAATGGGTCAATTCCATTTCACCTATCTATAAAAGCTGATAATCTGATAAACTTATCTATAAAACCAACAAAATATGTAAAAGATCTATATGAGGAAAACTAAAAGATACTGAGAAAAGAAATCAAAGAAGATCTAAAAAAGGGATAAATACTTGATGTACGAGGAAAGGAAGACAATATTAAGATATCAGTTCTTCCCAACTTGATCTATAGATTCAATGCAATTCCCATCAAAATCCCAGCAAGATATTTTGTGGATACTGACAAAGTGATTCTAAGGATTATATGCAAAGGTGAAATATTCAGAACAGCCAACTCACTATTACAGAAGAACAAAGTTAGAGAACTGACATTACCTGACTTCAAGACTACCTATAAAGTTACAGTGACTCAGGCAGCGTGGTATTGGTGAAGGAATAGACTAATAGATTGATAGAACAGAATAAAGAATCCAAACATAAACTCACACAAATGTAGCCAACTAATCTTTGACAAAGGAGCAAAGGCAATGCAATGGAACAAGAATAGTCTTTTCAACAAATAGTTGGAACAACTGTACCTCCACATAAAAAAAAAAAGAAAGAATCTAGACACAGACTTTGTATCTTTCATAAAAATTAACTCAAAATTAAACCTAAGCCTAAATACAAATCTGTAAAACTAATAGAAGATAACATAGGAGAAAATTTAGGTGACCCTGGGTTTGGCAATGATTTTTTAGATACAACACCAAAAGTTTGAGCCATGAAAGAAAAAATTGGTAAGGTGAGTTTCATTAAAATTAAAAACTTCAGCCCTACAAAAGACACTCTTTAAAGAATGAAAAGACAAACCACAGCATGGGAGAAAATATTTACAAAAGACATGTCTGATGAAGAACTCCTATCCAAAATATACAAAGAACTCTAAAACAACTCAACAATAAGAAAACAAACATCTCTATTAAAAAATGGGTAAATTTTCTGAACAGACACTTCACCAAAGGAGACATACAGATGACAAGTGAACATATGAAAAAATGCTCAATATCATGTCATTAGGGAATTGCAAATTAAAAAAAATGAGATACCACTCTACAACTATCAGAATGGCTAAAATCCAAAACACTGGCGACATCAAATGCTTTCCTTCATTGTTGATGGGAATGCAAAATGGCACAGCCACTTTGGAAGACAATTTGACAGTTTCTTACAAAACCAAATATACTCTTACCATATGACCCAGCAATTGTACTCTTAGGTATTTACTTAAATGAGTTGCAAACTTATGTGCATAAAAAATCTTCTCACGGGGCTGGCCCCGTGGCCGAGTGGTTAAGTCCGCGCGCTCCGCTGCAGGCGGCCCAGTGTTTCGTTGGTTCGAATCCTGGGCGCGGACATGGCACTGCTCATCAAACCACTCTGAGGCAGCGTCCCACATGGCACAACTGGAAGGACCCACAACGAAAAATGTACAACTATGTACTGGGGGGCTTTGGGGAGAAAAAGGAAAAAAAGTTTAAAAAAAATCTTCTCACTAATATTTATAACAGCTTTATTCATGATTGCCAAATGTTAGAAGCAACCCAAGTATGCTTCAATAAATGAATGGATAAACAAACTGTGGTGCATCCATACAATGGAATATTATTCAGCAATATAAAGAAATGAGCTATAAAGCCACAGAAAGGCATGGAGGAAATTAAATGCATATTATTAAGTTAAAGAAGCCATCTGAAAAAGGCTACATAATGTATGATTTTAATTATATAACATTCTGGAAAAGGCAAAACTAGAGATCGTAAAAAGATCAATGGTTGCTAGAGGGAGGGACTTACATACTGGAGCACAGGACATTTTTAGGGTGGTAAAATTACTCTGTATGATATTGTAATGGTGGATATGTGACATTATGCACTTGCTGAAACCCATAGAACTGTACAACACGAGGGAACTCTAATGTAAACTGCAGACTTTAATTTTTTTTTAAAGTTAAGTCCCTCTGTTACTGAACCTGAAGTGAGTTTGCTCACCCGTTGCGCAGCAAGCCAATCTCTGACACTGGGTGTGGTGGAAGAAAGCAGGAATTCTATTTTTGCACAGCGCTGAGCAAGAAGAGAGGGCCGCTAACGCTCAAATCCCAAACTCCCCGAAAAGCTGAAAGGAAGGGTTTTTATTTGGGGCTTTAGGTAGGGGAGGGGGAGCATATGGCCTTGCTGGTCAGAGCTTTCCCACCAGCCTGTCTTTGGCCTTGAGACTACTTGCAGACAGGAGGGAGCTCATGACCTTGCTGGTCAGCAGCTTTCCCACCAGCCCATATCTCTTTGCGGGAGGAGATAGTCCAGGTGCTTGTCCTTGACGGTGTCTGTCTCCATGGAGGATAGTGGATTCTGGAGCCAGGAAGTCAGAGAGTAAGCAGGGAATGGGTGTTTTGCTTTTAACCTCATGTATGCTGGGTTTAATGTGGGGAAACTGATATCAGGGTTGATATCACCTCTTTGCATTTAACAACTTTTTTGTCTTCAAATGTATCTTGTCTTGTATTAGTACTGCCGCTCCAACTCCCTTATAGTTGCTGCTTGCATGGTAGGTCTTTTTCTATGCTTTTACTTTCCACCTCTGAGTCTAAAGTGTCAACAAATTTGAATCCCTTCTCAACAGCATATAATTGGAGCTTTGTTTTTAAAAACAGTCTGACAATCTCTGTCTTTTGATTGGAGAGTTTAATCCATTCATATTTAATGTTTTTATTTATATAGTTGGAACTATCTCTGCCATTTTGATATTTGCTTTCTGTATGTCTCATGTCTGTTTTGTTCATCTATTCCTTCTCTATTGTCTTCTTTTGTAGCAAGTAGATATTGTCTAGTGTATCATTTTCATTCTTTTGTTGATTTCTTGACTATTTCTGTTTTAGTAATCTTCTTAGTAGTTGCTTTAAATCTAAAGCACTTTGGGAGGCAGAGTTGGCATCAGGAGACCCATCAGAGTTACTTTGTGGATGCAAACTGCTGTTCATGCTCTCCCCTGCCTGCTGGAGCCACTGGCTTCCATAAGCTGATCTGCTCCAGTCTTCCTCTCCAGGGATTGATTTTTCCTCTAGGTCTAAATCCAGCCTGTCGCCAGATCCTTGGATTCATCTTGAGCTTGATGGGCTGAGACCTATTGACCTGGGCTCCTTTTGCAGTCGCTGACTGTGATCCCGAGGCTTTCTGATCTTCGGGCAGCCCTATTCGTCTGTCAGAAGTAGCAAGCAAGCTTCTTTTCTAGGTGTTGAAAGCAGGAATCTGAAGCAGATAATCTTGAAAGTTTCTTTCAAATTCTATTATCCTCTGTTTACTTTGAAATAGTATTGGAAACATTTCTCAGCTTCTGCTATGCCCATGCATCATCTTATTAAATCTCTACAAAGTATCAGTTGTGTTCTTTAAACACCTTTTCGCCTGATTTCAGGTAAATTATTACTGAAATTGTAACTTTTTATGATATGATTATCTACTATTAGATTTTTGTATTATAAAACTACAGAATATCTTAAATATGTTTTCTGATAGATCTAGGGCAGCAAATCCCTTCTGGATATTTTTCTCTGAAATTACACTGGAAAAAATAAACAGCTGTCAGGAGTATGAAGCCTAAGCCATTAGATTGCTGACTCAGTGCTCTGGAAGTTACAATATGTCCTAGAACGCAAGTCACATGTCCTGACATTCAAGTACCCATTTTCTTTGAGAGTCAACATAAATTAGTTGTGTGATGTTGAAAAGAAGACAAGAGAATAACTGGCAAATTCAACTGCATGTACACGTAACAACCAGCATTCTGGTTGTACAGACGTAGTCAAACATACAGGTAATATTCAAAATATGATTAAGGTGTAATTTATTATTTGGAAAGCCTATTAATAACAATCGTTCTCTTTATCCATTACAGCTACAAGATTATACAATTCTTTGTTGTTTGGTCTCGTTTTTCCCCTCAAAATTCTATAACACTGTTGTAATGAAGACAATATTTTACAAATATAAAACCAGTGCATGTTATCCTTAAGTTGTATTTTATTCCACTCTCTTTCGTCTTGAGGTAGAGTCAAGGGGCTTATTGCCCGGGGCAGAGAGCAGGTATGTCCCTCTTTGGCAAGACAGCAGGCTTGAAATCCAGGTTTGTGGATTTGATCGATTCTTTTAGCTGCCATTCAAATGGCCTAGACTTGGCTTGCACCTTAAACCATCTCCTAAAGTGAAGAGAGAAGAGAGTCTCCATCTGTCTCTACTGGGCCCTGGGGCTTTCTTCAATACGGTAGAAGGAAGCTCCCCTAGAGAAGATGTAAGAGAGAAGCCTGCCTCCTCCAGTCTGAAGGAGGATGGTAGAAGAAGAGCAAGAAGGGTCCAGCCAAGTGGTCAGCCTGACGTAGGCACTGAGCATCCCTCACAAAGTTCCAGCAGGAAGGAGTGCAGAGTGCACAGGCTCTGCAAGGAACTTCTGAGTGGGGTCCCCTGAGCCAACATGAGGGGGCCCAGCCTGCTTAAGAGGACTGAACAGGGTGGTCAGCCAGAGAGTTTTCCAATCCCCATCAGTATTTCCCTGAGTCCATGGTGGCAGGGTGAGGCCAGGCTGGGCCCAATGGGGTTGCATGGAGGACACTACAGTCTCTTAAAGGAGTCTCAGCTAGTGAGGTGGAGGAGAAGCTGGGTCCCTCGGGGGCCATGCTCCACAGGAATGGCTCCTGAGCCTGCGGGTCCCACCGTGAATCCACCAGCCCCAGGCCTCAGCTCAGAAGCCAGGAGGAAGCCCAGCACCCAGGCAGCCAAAAGTGTCACCAGAACGCAGGGGAAGGCCACCATGCGTGAGGACACCCAGACAGATGGAACAAGGAGGCTGGGCAGAGCACAAGGGACTATTTTAAGTATTGTGTGTATCTAAGGTTTAAATCTAATGGGCCATTTAGTTCGGTTCTGTTGGTTTGCTTGCTTAGTTTTCCCTCTAGCAATAGGAAGTACTTGAACAAGGCAAGATATGATGTAAACAAAATAAGAAACAACACTTTCTCTGCACGTCCAAATTGTGGCAAGTATCATTGCAGGTAGGTTACAGGTTGACAGGAAGCGCACACGTTTCGTGCACGTGCACACACACCTGCTGTAACCAAGGTACAGAACTTAACAAGAGTGAGTGATGAAACAGAGCAAAGCAGACACAGCCTTCTCTGCATGGCTTTCTCCTGCCCCCAAGTTCTGTCCAGGGTTCACAGCTGCCAGTGACCCTCTTCCTGTAAGAGGAGTCCTGCGAAATTCTTGCTAGGTCTTTTTTACTGGGGCTTATAGAACCATTTCAGAACTTCCACGAACCATTTTAAGACACATAGGGAGCTCCCGGTTCTCGAAGCGAAGTCAGCATCAGCGCAGCCAGTTCTCATCCAGGGAAGGAAAGCGTCGTTGCGCTCGGGAGCCCTGAACAATTGCCCAGCTTTCCAGCATCACAGGCAGCCTGTGTTAGGGAAGGGTTCATCCCTTTCAGAATTAACATTTCCATGTGTACAGATGATTATGGGTGTTATATACACATTATTCTACTTACGTAACTAATTTTCTTATCAGATTAACATTTTACCCATCTTGGAGTTGTTGGACTGTAATGATTAGTGACAGAGCATCTCCTCTGGGGCATCACAGTGTGGTGAGGAGGGACTTGGAGTCTTGCGTGGTGAAACTGCTCCCCTGGGCTGCTGGAGACGTTTCTCATCTTCCTAGCAGTCCCCGAGACAAAGCCAAAATGAACAAATCCTTCCCAGACTGAAGCACACTGACCCTGCCAAACCCTGTCAGAAGTTTCCCAGCTCCTCAACTTCGTATGGAAGCTCAAGAAGCTACACAATATTTCCCTTATAAGGTATTGAATATACTTGTCACAATATCTATTATTTCATCTTTTTTCATGAGGCTCTGAAACAACAGTTGTGAAGGCCTCTTTTCTGTCACACTAGGTTGATTTGAGTGTTTCCTTATCTTCAAAAGGTCTCTTACTGCATTATCCTTCTCTAACACTGTCCTAAGTCACTTCTTTATTTCCCTATATTAGTTCTCACATTTATGTCTATTTTTTATCTCAACTCAGTTACCATGAGAATTTCTAATATGCTCATGGTAATGTTGTAGTGTCATTGGCACTATCTTTTGGGATCAGAGATCAGAATCTGTTTGACCTTAGGAAAGCTTTTTATGACCAGCAAATCTAAGACTGTGGGACTCTTCCTTTTGTGGAAGAATTTGGTGGGAATTGATGGACCCAGAATCCTTGGAGCTGTTTTTGTGTGGAGTCAGGCACGCCAGTCATAGCACCATTTTTGGAGTAACATGAGCACAGCAGGAGCATTTGAGAGTATCATCTCAAGGCTGACCCTGCAAGTTCTCTTCTCTAAGGTTTTATTCAGAATGTTGATGAATACAGACTGCAGGACTGCCCGAAGTCCTTTCTGTGGACTCATCCTCTGCTGAGAGAATGGCCATGACTTTATCAAGCTGTGGGACCACGTGTGTTACGCTACACAGAAGGGTCTCTCTTCCCACTGGAAAATTCTGAAGGCAGCCAAAATTGTAAAAGGAGGAGCTAAAACACATGGGCAAGGTCTACCCTTACAGACTATAAATTCAAAAAGATCTTTGAAGAACTGATTGGCTGAGGTCCCAGGTATGGATGGCTGCAGCATTTGTCTCCATTGGGGTTGCTCAGGTTTCTTACTGGGAGCTCTCTTGTCATTTTGGGTCCGACAATTCATCTTTGTTCAGGACTCTTCCACACATCAAATACTTAGGTCTCCAGGCACCAAACAGCAGGAGCATTTCTATGTTGTCATGGCAACCAACAGCACCTGCTAAACTTACTGAATGCCATGTTGGAGGTGGTACTTCCTCCAACTGAGATCCACTAGCTTTAGCCTAACAAGTATGGACAAATAATTCAGAGCATTTTGTTTAGTTAGAATTTCATGCTTGTAATCAATTCTTTAGATCAAAAGCTACATCTTTAAAGTTTCAATGAATTAGTAGAATTACTAGATCCATCTAGAATTGTGCGTCTTTCCTTGTCAGCACTTAGTTTTTTAGAGCCTTTCTACATAAAGCGTGGTCCTCAGACCAGCAACATCAGCGTCACCTGAAAGCTTGTTTAGAAATGCAAAATCTAACTGTATTTTGACAAGATCTCCATTTAATCCTCTGCACATGTAAAGTTTGAGAGCCAATGCTTTAAAGACTACCCTGGACAATCTTGTGACAGCTTACTGTAGTGAGACATTTTCTCTCCTTGGTGGCATAAATGACCTGGATCCCAACCCCAATGGTATAAACCCTTCTGATTTACACTTTCCAATTATCCTTATATCCTTCCAAATATCCTTAAATATCCAACCCCAATGGTATAAACCCTTCTGATTTACACTTTCCAATTGTGATGCAGGTAGAAACTTCTCTACCAAAGAACTATTATCTTCCTCCCCAACATGAACTGAGCTATCTTGTAAGTATGAGAAACCTGGAATATCAAGGGATCTTACTTATTCCTATTACAGTATACAACAATCTAATATAGTCTATGACCAGGCCTGGAGTTGTGCCAAGTCAGCTTACACTTTGAGATAAAAGCTGGAATCATTTGCTCAGGAGCTACATGGCCTGGTATTGTCCATGTTTCCCATTTGTTGCTGTTGTTTTTTGTTTTTAATCAGGAGTTTCTCCTAGTCTAAAGAAAACCCTACTATCACATCCACCCACCCCTATTTTCTGTCATCTGCAGCAACAAACATCCCGAAGGCCCCAAGACCACAAACATCCAAAGGGGAGAGAAGAATGGGGGATTGTGCCTCTGTGCGGCCGGCGGGGCTCTAGCACAAAGAGCTGCTTGTGCCGCTCCGTTCAAGATCAGCTGACTCTAGTGGACTCTGTGAGCATCAGTAGCTCTCAAAACTGCCTGCTCCTGTCTGCAACTGGCTCAATGGTGAACTCAGACCCCGTAAATGGCCAAAGGCACCCTGGGCACAAGTCTGCCTGCACCAAGTGCACACCACTTCTTTGTCGACAAAGGTCGTATTTGCCCAGAAGTTAGCAAACATTTTGCAGGTTGTCAACAAAGAAAAATATAAGCAACCTCAGCAAATTCAGCCTGGATTTATCCTTTTTTCCTTCAGATCCCAAATTGTAGGTTCCTGGCAAAATAGATTTTCAGGCATATTTAGATGAATTATGGGGTTTTTTTGGAAATGCAATTTTTTATTGTGGTAAAATACACATAACAAAATTTACCATTTTAGCCGTTTTAAAGTGTACAAATCAGAGGCATTTAGTCCATTCACATTGTTGTAAAACCATCACCACTATCAAGTTTCAGAGTCAATTTTGAAAAAGATTTCTGTAGTTCCGACAATCTTCTATCCTCTATTTTTATTTAGGAAAATTAAAATTTTCTGACTTTTTTGTGTTCAACCAGGATACATTTGACTTATCTAATTTTGAAGATTTTTCTCATGCCACTTATGCACAAAAGATGAAAGGTGAATGTAGAGAACTATCTGGAATTATGTTTAAATTAAATGTATACAAAGGATTATTTTCAATTCAGCAATAGTCCACATTTCTTTATTATAACATATACACCTTATTTTTTCCTATAAATAGCCTTTTTGCTAAGTCTGAGAAAAAAATCTAAGCAAGTACAATACAAACAGAAGAGGAAAGTCATTAATTATACGTATTATTCTTCATAAATTCAAAGCAACTGTCCCACTTATTTTAATGTTTTAAAAAACATTATACAACAGTGAATATTTTTAAAGTCCTTAACTGTGTGGTGAGATAAATACTTTGTTGCTTTCATATATCCTCAAATGTATTTCTATTTATAAAACAAACACACTCACACACACACACATTTTAAAGCTTTCTGACTTTATTAAGAGGCTAGGACTTGGAGGCAAAAGACCAAAAAATTGTTGTCAGGAAAATTTGGGGTTATTGTCTTAATAATATAAGACATGATTAAGCCTGTTTGTGACCCCTTGTTGTGTGCTCATAAGGCTCTGATTAAGTTCTCATCCTTTTTATTGGCCATAGCTTTTCATTATTCTTATCTTTTTATAGCCACCGTCCCTGACTAGTAAAAGCTTCACCCTAATTTTGGGATGGAGGCACCTTCTTACATAAGCACCATCCAAAGGGAGAGATGATTCTTCAACCAGTCATACACTCCCTACTTTTCATTTTGGCACGCAAGGCCTTAGAGTTTGTTGTATCTGGGCAATTTTTTTTTTTTTTTGTCAGTTATAACCTAACAGTAAACTTTGCCTTCAGCTTTTCTCAGAATTTGTGTATTACTGCTCCCTACTTGCATCACCCACTGAATACCAACTATAGAAGATGCTAAATTTAGAAAATTACTTTGGTAAACAATGAATAAATTATGAAAAAGTCAGGACAAGGTAAATTTCAAGCACTGGATTTCCACAAGATCAAAATGAACGGTTAAGCCAAGCAAATGTTTAATAAACTTAACATAAATAACCTACTTATTTGCATCCTTAGGTATTTTAAAACTGTCAATAATTGATTACATATTTTCCTCTCTTCCTAAACACATAGGCTGGGGAACACTCACCCTATGTGTTATATGTTATACATGTAAACACGTGATTCTGGAAATCACGAGTTGGGGTAGACAAGTAAAGAAGTTAGGAGGTGTTAAGCCTCGAGTCAAGGAGACTATCTGAAAATATCTAAATTTAAAATCTTAAAACATCTAAATCTGAAGGTGGTCAGCTTTATTCAGAAGAGGGTAGGTTTCCTGTGAGCGGCTCCGGAAGGCAGACATCTGACCATGGGAAGAGTCCCAGAAAGACAGTTTCAGCTTCACAAATGGGAGACCTTTCTAAACTGAGAGCTGTGCAACAATGAAACAGGTTGTCTTCTGAGGTGGTTTGTCTCTCAAAATGCTCAAGCAAGTACAGGTGGGAATATTGTAACAGCAGTCAGTGTCGCTTAGCTGTTGCTCTAACTCCCTTCTGACCTCAGTCAGTTGAATTAGCCAGGGAGCTGGGTGGAGAGCTGGAACATCAGGTTTACCACTGGACTGTGAAATAGAGATGGCTCAGACAGTATTTGGGTTCGCCAATTTTTGCTTCTCTCCATGAGGTAGGTTGTTTCTAAAGACGGTCACATCAATCTGTCCCATTCTAGATGCCCTTTTGCAATGTGACTTTACCAACAAAGAGGTGAAATTTCTTTCTTCTTCCCTTGAATCTGGACAGGTTCTATGACTTTCTTTGACCAATAGAATGCGGTGCAAGTGACACTGTGTGACTTCTCAGTCTAGGCCTTAAGAGACCTTGCAGCTGCTGTTTCTGCCCTCTTAGAAGCCAACTGCCGTGTACAGAAGTCCAGGCTACACTGTTGGAGAGCCACATGGAAAGAAAGTGGGCTTGGACAACAAGAGGCCCGACGGAGGAGAACCGAGGTACCCACGCCGACAGCCAGCACCAACCGGCAGACAGCTTGGATCTTTCAATCTTATCTGCCTCAGCTGACCCCACTGGAGCTGAGATGAGCTGTTCCCACCATCCTTGCCCAAATTCCTGACGCACAAAATTGTGAGCAATGAGATGGATATCGATTTAAGCCCCTAAATGCTGGGCTGGTTTATTACACAGCAACAGATAACTGAAACAAAAATTGGTATCTGGAAGTAGGACGCTGCCATAAAATAACCTGAAACATTCGTCGTTGGTTTTGATCCTGGGTGGCAGCAGAGGCTGAAAGCACAGTGAGGAAGCTGTTAGGGAAGCCTGGAACAGCAGTGAGAAAATTGCTATTGGAGTCTCAAAGAAAGGGTGACCTGTGTTACACAGAGGTGGAATTTTTGACCACACTGTCACTGCAATATCATGGAAGGTGGAAAATGCAGCCAATGAACTCGCTGATCCGGATAAGGACATTTCCAGGAAAAATATTGAAAATACAGGCAACCTACTGAATAGGAGAAAATATTTTCAAATCATATATCTGATAAGAGGTCAATATCCAAAATATATAAAGAACTCATACAACTCAATAGCAAAAAAGCAAATAATTTGATTAAAAACAGTCAGAGGATCTGAATACACATTTTTCTAAGGAGTGTATACAGATGGCCAACAAGTACATGAAAAGATGCTCAACATTACTAATCACCTGTGAAATGCAAATCAAAGCCACAATGAGATATCACCTCACACCTGTTAGAATGGCTATTATCAAAAACACAAGAAATAACAAGAATTGGTGAGGATGTGGAGAAAAGGGAACCCTTGTGTACTGTTGGTGGGAATGTAAATTGGTGCAGCCACTATGGAAAACAGTGTGGAGTTTCCTCAAAAAGTTAAAAATAGAACTACCAGATGATACAGCAATCCCACTTCTGGGTATATACTCGAAGGAAATGAAATCATGATCTTGAAGAGACATCTGTACTCCCTTGTTCACATCATTATTTACAATACCCAAGACATGGAAACAACCTAAGTGTCCATCTACAAATGAATGGATAAAGAAGATGTGGTGTATATATATGCAATATGTTATATGTATATATAACAGAAGATTATTCAGCCGTAAAAGAAGGAAATCTTGCCTTTTGTGACAACATGGCTGAAAATTGATGGCATTGTGCTAAGTGAAAGAGGTCAGACAGAGAAAGACAAATACCATATAATCTCACCTACATGTGGAGTCTAAAAAGTAACAACAAGATGTTCATAAATACAGAAAAGAGATTAGTGGCTGTCAGAGGCGGGAGGCGGGCGAAATGAGTGAAGGGGGTCAAAAGGTACAAAATTTCAGTTACAAAATAAATAAGTCCTGGGGATGGAATGTGGAGCATGGTGACTATAGTTAATAATATTGTATTGCATATTTATAAGTTGCTAAGAGAGTAAATCTTAAAAGTTCTCATCTTAAGAAAAAAATTATGTAACTACGCATGGTGATGAATATTAATTAGATTTATTGTGGTGCTAATTTTGCAATATATACAAATATTGAATTATTATCTTGTATACCTGAAACTAATATAATGTTATATGTCAATTATACATCAATTTAGAAAAATAAAGAAAAATAAATACATGCATATAGTAAAAAAAAAAGAAAGGAAAGTGCAATTGACTTCTTTTAGCTTCATCGATAAAGTATATAAGAGAGAGATTAACTAAACAAGGTACCGTTTAGCTTTTAGGCAGGATAAAGAAGAAATATAGAGGGCCCAGGATAGCCTCTCTGGCCAGCAAAACATTCTCAGGATAAGAAATGGCCTCAGAGTAAAGAGTAAATCCAGGGTTTGGCTGTAAGATCCCTGGTTAAAACCTCTGTGAGCTTAAGGTAATACCTAGTAGATCGTCTCAACCAGACAGCTGGAACTCTAAGAATATTAAGGGCGTGTTTTCCCATAGCTGTGTCACATGTGGTCCAAAGTAAAGAGAAACCCATCTTAGAAACAATTACAGGTGTGAGTTTTTTGCCATAGTGTGATCCCAGTAGGATTCATAGGGAACCCAGAACATTTTAAAGACAATTATACTTGGGAAAGCACCACCAGCTTTAACTAAAAGGAGCAGAGACAGTTCAAAATGGATAGAGCTTCTAGGCCACTGATTTTGGGGAGCAGAAAGCAAGTCAAAAGAATAGCTTCTAATGAAAAGGAAGGAAATTAAGAGGGCAGAGCCAAGAGCAGGGAGAACAGATTCAAGAGCGTCAAAAAAGAAAAAAATGACTAGGGAACCACTTCCAGGGAGCAGAAATGGACCCTTATTAAGGAACATTTTTTGCCCCTGGTAGATATGTGCCTGGGTGAACTTTGGAATTGAAATGGACCAGTGACTGCTATGTGCTTCCAATTCTTCTCCTTAGTTTGTGTAACTCAAATGACAGGAGAGTCCAGTAAAATTCCCTGAACCCCTTACTGTGGGTGATCAAAGACATACATCTTCCTTAATGTCTTTGAGGACCACAAAACAACCCAGTTCCTATTTGCTACGATCATCTTTCACAGCTGAATTAGTTTAGTGGGAGGATTATCTCATATCCTACACATGCTGTTCCTGTTATGTCGTGCTGTTCCTTGCATCACATAAAACGTAGATTTCCTTTCCTCAAAAGCATTTTTCACACAAAGCATGTGTATATAAAGCAGATTACAAGAAAGATCTAAGGTAACAAGAAGAGTGGGATCACCTCAAATCTCCAAACTTTTTTCTTAAAAAGTTCTTTGACCATATCTACCAGCCCAGGTTCCAGCCCCCTGCCAAAATATTCAGCCCTCTCTTCCCCTCTTCCTCCTTCTCTGTCCTCCATCTCCAAATTTCTGTCCATTCCTTTGGATAACTCAGCTCCGGGACTCCGTTTGAATATCCAAAGACTCTGCTAAACTGGAATCTCACGCTCTTCTCTCCCGCTAGTCTACGTTAGAAGAAGAAAGCCCTAAGGAGAGTTCTTTCTTCACTGGAATAAATTACGCTGCCTTCCTCGGAAGGCAGAGATAGTTATGGATGATCTGGGCTCTATTTTTTCCCTGTCCAATTACTTTTAGATAACGCTAAGTAAAAAGAGCAGTCTAGGTAAGAGTTTACATAATAATATTGAGGGCTAGAGTGAAAATCACTATGAAAGAGAAGGTGCTGAGAATCTGAAGTTTCATTCCACATGAAATTTAGTGCTATTTTCATCTTTTAAGGTTATGATTATAAAGAGAATAATAAAATCTAAAACTGAGAGAAATGTCTGCTATTAAGGACAAAAATAGGATGGGATGGAAGAAGAGGCTGATTCTCCCAGGTTGCCGCCCACAAGTATCAGATAATTGCTTTACTCTGGCCAATGATTTCAGTGACACAAGGGCTAAATAAATAACAAACTGGAGTGAGACTTTTTTTAAACCATTGGCTGGCATGCTTCTTTTAATTATACACTTTTAATTACAATATTTAAAGCTAGTTAGAGCTGTATAATTTAGGCATATTTGTTATTTTGACATATTTGTCTATGCATATGTAAAAATGCATTGTGTCATATAGGCAAAGCTGTTGAAATATTGCCAAAATGGTTCCTGATATTTCAAAAACAAAGCACAAACTACAAAGGGGAAGATTAACAGAGGGAACTAGATGAAAATACAAAACTTCTGCTCATCAAAAGTCACACTTAAAAAAAAGTGAAAAGTCAGTGTAAACTAGAAGAAAACATTTGCCAGATAAATAACCCTCAAGGGATTAATTCAGAATGCGTGTATATCACTAAGGGAAAACAACACAGTAGAAAAATTATGAGACAGGCAATTCACAAAAGAGAAAACAGGTAAGGCTCAATTCCACTAATAATCAGGCAAACTCACGTTAAAACCACAATGAGATATTGTTTCATAATCATCAGATTGGCAACATGTACAGAAATCACACTATCAAGTACTGGCCAACTGTAGCACAATATGTGGTAGGGTTCATTCTAGTGGGAGTGTGTAGAGAACAATTTGGAAGTTTCTCCCAAAGTTGGAGATGTACACATGTCATTACCAAGCAATTATACTTCTAGATCTAGACTGAACGGTCCTTTTAATCTTTGTAAAATTTTCACTTTCCTGAAAGAAAAAAACAGTATAGTCGTTGGCTTATTTTTGAAAATTGGATATTTTTAAAAATTAAGAATAATCTCACTAGGGGCTCCATGCAGTCTTAATAGGGTTTATCTGCCCTCAGATTTGTGCCAACAACAAGTAAATACTTCCTTTTGAAGTCTTTTAATCCAAAATTCCACTTTCCCCTCTCTAGAAATTGAAATCTCCATCTATTTCCACAAGAAGAGGTCTAGCTCTTTGGGTCTGTCTGAGTCCTGCAGTCTCAGCAGGAAGTCTAGGCTTTATGGTGTCTGTCATTGCTGCAGAGGCTTCGAGCTGCTCTCTAGCTGTATGATCATCAATAAATGCTCATCCTGACCTAGAGTTTCCCTTTCAGTCTTCCCACCAACAAGAGCCTGGTTTCCTGGCTCCTTTTCTAGAGTATCTATTTTTTTCCCCTTTGGGACTAGCGTAATCAATAATTGCAAACTAAAATGCTTACAGAAGCCAGGTAGGCAATGTTAGGGCATAAAACAAGTCAAGTGTTTCAAAATAGGAAGTGATGCCATCTGTGGCAAATTGGAGCACACAAGTCCCATCTACGAACAACTTCTACCCAGCTCCAGCTGTTGACAGAAGGGCATGATTTCTGTTCGTTCAAGAGGTGCCAGATTGTATATGAAATTCCCCAATTTTTTTTCTTTTTTCTTTTTTTTTTTAATTGCAGTAACATTGGATTATAACATTATATAGCTTTCAGGTGTACATCATAATATATTTCAAATTCTGTGTAGATTACATGTTCACCCCCCAAAAACTAATTATAGTCCCTCCACTCACATGAAAGCCTAATCACCCCTTTTGCCCTCCCCACTTTCCCCATGGTAAACACCAAACCATTCTCCGTTGCTATGTTTGTTTGCCGTTGTTTACATCTTCTACTTATGAGTGAGATCATACGATATTTGACTTTCTCCCTCTGACTTATTTCACTCAGCATAACACCTTCAAGGACCATACATGTTATAACAAATGGCCGGATTGCATCATTTCTTATGGCTGAGTAGTACTCCGTTGTGTATAAATACCACATCTTCTTTATCCATTTGTCCCTTGACGGGCACCTAGGTTGCTTCAAAGTCTTGGCTATTATGAATAATGCTGCAATGAACATAGGGGTGCATGTGTCATTATGTGTTTGTGTTTTCAAGTTCTTTGGATAAATACCCAGCAGTGGGATAGCTGGATCATATGGTAGATCTATCCTTAATTTTCTGAGGATACTCCATACTTCTTTCCATAGTGGCTGCACCAGTTTGCGCTCCCACCAGCAGTGTATGAGGGTTCCCATCTCTCCACGTCCTCTCCAACATTTGTTGTTTACTGTCTTGTTAATTATAGCCATTCTGACCGGAGTGAGGTGATACCTCATTGTAGTTTTGATTTGCATTTCCCTGATAGCTAATGACGTTGAACATCTTTTCATATGTCTGTTGGCCATCCGTATATCTTCTTTGGAGAAATCTCTGTTCAGATCTTTTGCCCATTTTTCAATTGGGTTGTTGGTTTTTTTGTTGTTGAGCTGTATGAGTTCTTTATATATTTTGGATATTAACCCCTATCTGATATATGGTTTGCAAATATCTTCTCCCAATTGTTAGGTTGTCTTTTCGTTTTGTTGATGGTTTCCTTTGCTGTGCAGAAGCTTTTTAGTTTGATGCAGTCCCATTTGTTCATTTTGTCTTTTGTTTCCCTTGCCCGGTCAGACATGGGACTTGAAAATATGCTGCTAAGACCAATGTCATAGAGCATGCTGCCTATGTTTTCTTCTAGAAGTCTCATGGTTTCGGGTCTTACATCCAAATCTTTAATCCATTGTGAGTTGATTTTTGTGCATGGTGTAAGAGAATGGTCTACTTTCATTCTTTTGCATGTGGCTGTGCAGTTTTCCCAACACCGTTTATTGAAGAGGCTCTCCTTTCTCCATCGTATGCTCCTGGCTGCCTTGTCGAATATTAGCTGTCCATAAATGTGTGGGTTTATATCTGGGCTCTTGATTCTGTTCCGTTGATCTGTGTGTCTGTTTTTTGTGCCACTACCATGCTGTTTTGGTTACTATGGCTTTGTAGTATGTTTTGAAATCAGGGGGTGTGATACCTCCAGCTTTGTTCTTTTTTCTCAGGAATCCTTTGGCTATTCAAAGTCTTTCGTTGTTCCACATAAACTTTAGGATTCTTTGTTCTATTTCTGTGAAAAATGTTGTTGGAACTTTGATAGGGATTGCATTGAATCTATAGATTGCTTTAGGAAATATGGACACTTTAACAATGTTAACTCTTCCAATCCAAGAGCATGGAATATCTTTCCATTTCTTTGTGTCTTCTTCAATTTCTTTCAACAATGTTTTATAGTTTTCAGTGTACAGATCTTTTACCTCTTTGGTTAAGTTTATTCCTAGGTATTTTACTCTTTTTGTTGCAATTGTAAATGGGATTGTATTCTTAATTTCTCTTTCTGCTGCTTCGTTGTTAGTGTATGGAAACACAACCGATTTTTGTACATTGATTTTGTATCCCACGCCTTGACTGTATTCCTTTACTGTTTCTAAAAGTTTTTTAGTGGATTCTTTAGGGTTTTCTAGATATAAAATCATGTTGTCTGCAAAGAGTGACAGTTTCAGTTCTTCTTTTCCAATGTGGATGCCTTTTATTTCTTTTTCTTGCCTGATTGCTCTGGCTAGGACTTCCAATACTATGTTAAATAAGAGTGGTGACAGTGGGCATCCTTGTCTGGTTCCTGTTCTTAGAGGGATAGCTTTCAGTTTTTCTCCATTGAGAATGATATTTGCTGTGGGTTTGTCATATATTGCTTTATTATGTTGAGGTGTTTTCCTTCTGTACCCATTTTGTTTAGAGTTTCTATCATAAATGGATGCCGTATCTTGTCAATGCATTCTCTGCATCTGTTGAGATGATCTTGTGATTTTTATTCTTCATTTTGTTAATGTGGTGTATCACGTTGATAGACTTGCAGATGTTGAACCATCCCTGCATCCCTGGAATGAAACCCACTTGATCAGGATGTATGATCTTTTTAATGTATTGTTGTATTCAATTTGCTAGTATTTTGTTGCGGATTTTTGCATCAATGTTCCTCAGTGATATTGGCCTATAATTTTCTTTTTTTGTGCTGTCCTTGTCTGGTTTTGGTATCAGGATAATGTTGGCTTTGTAGAACGAGTTAGGAAACCTCCTCTCCTCTTCAATGTTTCGGAAGAGTTTGAGAAGGATAGGTATTGAGTCTTCTTTGAACATTTGGTAGAATTCACAGGGAAGCCGTCTGGTCCTGGACTTTTATTGTTTGGGAGGTTTTTGATTGCTGTTTCGATCCCCTTACTGGTGATCAGTCTATTCAAATTTTCTACTTCTTCTTGGTCCAATTTTGGAAGGTTGTATGTTTCTAAGAATTCATCGATTTCTTCTAGATTATCCAATTTGTTGGCGTATAGCTTTTCATAGTATTCTCTTATTATCTTTTGTATTTCTAAAGTGTCCATTGTAATCTTTCCTCTTTTATTTCTGATTTTATTTATTGGAGCCTTCTCTCTTTTTTTCTCCATGAGTCTAGCCAAAGGTTTGTCAATTTTGTTTATCTTTTTGAAGAACCAGCTGTTGGTTTCAATAATTTTTTTTCTTTTTTTTTTTAGTCTCTATTTCGTTTATTTCTGCTCTGATTTCTATTATTTCCTTCCTTCTGCTGATTTTGGGCTTTGTTCATTGTTCTTTTTCCAGTACCTTTAGGTGCACTTTTAGATCGTCTATTTGGGATTTTTCTTCTTTGTTGAGGTAGGCCTGAATTGCTATAAACTTCCCTCTTAGGACCGCTTTTGCTGTATCCCACAGATTTTGGCATGTCATGTTTTCATTTTCATTTGTCTCCAGGAAATTTTGATTTCTCCTTTGATTTCTTCATTGACCCAATCGTTGTTCAGTAGCATTTTGTTTAATCTCCACATTTTTGTGGCTTTTCTGGTTTTCTTCCTGTAGTTGATTTCCAGTTTCATACCTTTGTGGTCAGAAAAAATGCATGGTATTATTTCAATCTTCTTAAATTTATTGAGACTTGTTTTGTCTCCTAATATCTGATCAGTCCTGGAGAATGCTCCATGTGCATTTGAAAAGAATGTGCACTTTGTGGGTTTTGGGTGGATGTTCTATATATATCTACTAAGTCCATCTCATCTAATGTGTCCTTTAAGGCCAGTGTTTCCTTATCGATCTTCTGTTTGGATGATCTATCCATTGGTGTAAATGGAGTGTTAAAGTCCCTTACTATTATTGTGTTACTGCCTGTTTCTCCTTTTATGTCTGTTAATAATTGCTTTATATATTTAGGTGCTCCTATGTTGGGTGCGTAGATATTCATGTGTTATATTTTCTTGTTGGATTGTTCCCTTTATCATTATGTAGTGCCCGTCTTTGTTTCTTATTACAGTTTTTGTTTTAAAGTCTATTTTGTCTGATATAAGTATTGCTACCCCCACTTTCTTTTCTTTGCCATTTGCATGGAATATCTTTTTCCATCCTTTCATTTTCAGTTTGTGAGTGTCTGTAGGTCTGAAGTGTGTCTCTTGTATGCAGCATATACATGGGTCTTTTTTTTTATCCAGTTGGCCACCCTGTGGCATTTGATTGGAGCATTTAGTCCATTGACATTTAAAGTAGCTATTGATAAATATGTATTTATTGTCATTTTGTTACTTTTTTTTCTGGGTGTTTTAGTAGTTCTTCTTTGTTCCTTTCTTTTTCTCTTGCTCTCTTCCCTTGTGGTTTGACGGCTATCTTTAGTAATATGTTTGATTTCTTTTGTCTTACTTTTTTGCTTGCTTACTATAGGTTTCTGATTTGTGATTACCATGAGGATCCTATTTAATATTCTATGTATACAATGGTCTATATCAAGTTGATAGACTCTTTAGCTTGACCTCTTTCTAAAAGCTCTACTTTTTCACTCCCCTCCTCCCACATTTTATGTTTTTCAAATCATACATAGTCTCTTGTTTAGTGTGTGTCCATCTATTACCCTCTTATCATTGAAATAGGTGATAGTACATTTGTCTTTTAAGCTTCATATCATCTTCACAGGTAGTTAATCTGCTACCTTTACTATATTTTTACCTTTCCAAGTGATTTTATTGCCTGTTTTTTGTTGCTGTTGTTTTGTTTTTTTATCATTTTTTTAAATCTCTATTTGTGGTCATTGATTTCCCACTTAAATAAGTCCCTTCAGCATTTCTTGTAGAACTGGTTTCTTGGTGATAAACTCCTTTAATTTTTGCTTGTCTGGGAAGCTCTTTCTCTCTCCTTCCAATCTGAATGACAACCTTGATGGATAGAGTATTCTTGGCTGTAGGTTTTTTTCCTTTTAGCACTTTAAATACATTGTGCCATTCTCTTGTCGCCTATAGGGTCTCAGCTGAGAAGTCTGCCGATAGCCTGATGGGCTTCCCTTTATATGTCACTTGTGGCTTTTCTCATGCTACTTTTAGGATTCTCTCTTTATCTTTAATTTTGGACATTTTAATTATAACATGTCTTGGTGTGGGCCTCTTTGGGCTTATCTTATTTGGAGCTCTCTGTGCTTCCTGAACTTGGATGTCTGCTTCCTTCCTCAGATTAGGAAAATTTTCATCTATTATTTCTTCAAATAAATTTTCTGCCCCTTTGTCTCTCTATTCTCCTTCTGGGACACCTATAATCTGAATGTTTGTATGCTTGATATCGTCCCAGAGTTCCCTTAGACTGTTCTCATTCTGTCTAATTCTTTTTTCTGTTCTGCTTGGGTGATTTCCTCTAGTCTTTCGTCTAGCTCGCTGATCCATTCTTCATCCTCTACTCTGCTCTTGAGTCCCTCTAGTGAATTTCTCATTTCCAGTATTGTATTCTTCATTTCTGATTTTTTTTTTTATATCTTCCAGTTCTTTGCTGATGTGCTCACTGTGTTCATCCAGTGTTCTCCCAATATCTGTGAGCATCCTCATGATATTTCGTTTGAACTCTTTGTTGAGTAGATTGGTTGTTTCTGTGTCATTTAGTCCTTTTTGGGGGGTTTTGTCCTGTTCCTTTGCTTGGAAGGTATTCCTTTGTCTCCCCATCATGTCTCTTTCTCTGTGCTTATTTCTATGTATTAGGTGAGTAGGCTATGTCTCTTCATCTTGGAGAAGTGGCCTTATGTATGAGATGCCTTATGAGGCCCAGCAGTGTGCTTCCCTCTCTTCACCAGTCCAGAAGATCCAGGAGCAACCCCTTTGTGGGCTTCTTGTGTCCTTCTGCTGTCCAGGGTTGCTCCCACTGCAGGTACCCAGGGAGTCCAGTCTTTCCTTCCCTGGCCAGCTGTTTATAAATCTGCTTTGGGGAGCCTCAGCACCTTGGCTACAAAGTCTACCAGAACACTCCTATTGCAGTTTTCCTCTTAATTGGGTTGGTGCCCAGTGTAGCTGGTTGCTAGGCTCAGGTGCACACAGTTCTGATAGGCCTCAGGCCAACAAGACTGTTGTCAGTTCTCTTAGAAGTGCAGCTGAGTGGGGCTAGCCCTTGGCACGGGGGCCCTCAGTTGTTTCAGGCTTTGGAAGGTGGGGCTGATCTTTTTTATGGTTATTCGTGAAGCACAGGTCCTCTGCTGCTGATAAGCCTCACCCCCCCATAGGACCACACACACCATCAACACAGTCCTGCTCTATGCAAACTTCTCGACACCATGGAGTGTACCCTGATGCCGCACTGCAGAGGTCCCCACCTCTCCACCAATGCCCCCCACAGTTCACCTGGTCCTCACAGAGGCCCTGCTCCACAGAGGCAGACCCCCTTGCTTGCCTGTAGAGGATCAAGGCACCCAGTTAATGTAGGCTGAAAAGTAGCTTGAGGGCTTGCTGTTAGGTGGGGCCAGTCCCTAGGGCAGGTTGCCTGCCCTGGCTGAACTGGATTAAATCTGTTCTTAGTGGGCATGGCAGACCCCTGGGCTAACAGGCCAAGGGATGAACCTCGGTGGCGCCCACTGGGGTCTATGTCAGCATGCCTGGACCAGTTCAGAACAATGGCCCCCACCAATGTCTCAGTCACCGGAGAGGTCCCCCCTCTCACCAAGATGCCCCTAGAACCCACCAGGTGAGTCTTGTTTCACCAAAGGACAGTCAGCCTTCTCTCTGGTGATTTTAGGTTGCTGCAATGAGTGAGTTTGTGCGTGGGCCCTTTAAGACCCGGGTCTTTTCAGCTTTTGGCTGATAGCTTTTCTGGGGGTATCCTCGCTGCAGTTAATAGCCAGCAAAACCATACAGTAAGACCCCCGTCTCAGTTGGGCTGAGTCTGAAGGATACTTATAGTGGTATCGGCCCCCACTCCAGACCTCACTCCTCCAGGGAGGGCTGTGTACCTTAGGGTGGCTCCCACCTGGCCAGCTGAGAAGCTCCGCTGCTCCCAAAGGTGGCTTTTTTCATCTCCAGCAGGAATTTCTGTCTCTTCTGCCTTAGTCTGGACTGTCCCTTGTTGTGGGGGTTCTTTTTATCCGGTTTTCAGTTTTCTCTCCAGGGTAATTTTTCCAAAAATAGTTGTAATCTGGTTGTGTTTGTGAAAGGAAATGAGTTCAGAGTCTGCTTACACCGCCATCTTGAGAAGCTCTCCCCCCAATTTTTAAAATAGTGTTCAGGCCAAACAAAGATGTCTGTGACCCAATACAGCCTTCAGGCCATGACTTTGCAAACAGTGACCCAAACTCATATTGTAAGAAAATGTGTCCTCTACTAGCAAGGTTCCACCCTTGTTGTTAAAGATGATAGGCCCCCATTATCATGCTGTAGGCCTTCAGTTCTTCTCCCCTTCCTATGAAGTTGCGGGCATTTTGATCACTTTGATGACTCTTCAGTATCCAAAACAAGCATCCCTTGTTCATTTTAATTTTATTGGTATTTCTTCATTGGATAATTTGTTTCGTTAACATTCAGTTCCTCTCAACTATGCTATTTTTACATTTTTCTTTTTACTGTGTTGTAATGCAGCCCTAATTCTCCAAGTTGGTCAATTGCCCAGAGCTGTTCATTAAAGTTTAAAAGCAGTATTCAAATTTTAAAAAATATATACCTTAAAAAATGTAAGGTTAAATGGTAAATAGGACCCCAGTGTAAATTAGAATACAAATCACTATGTGCTCCTACTAGCTATCTGCCAGTGTGGAGAGTTCAAATAAGTGTCCAAAATAAATAAAAATTTAATCATTGAATAGGAAGTATAAAGACGAATTTCTGAAAATTGGGGGTTTTTGAACAGGCAATCTATTCCTCCAACAATTCTCAGTTATAAAAATACCATCCATCAATGGTCCCAAATATTGGCACCGTCCATCAAGGTTTTTTATATAATTTCCAAGGAGAGCACAGTGAGCTGCCACGTGGCAAATCAATAGAAGTTTTACAAAACCAGTAGTGCTTTCCAGCACGAGCTTGAAGAATTGTGACTCTAAAGGAGAAGAAGCAAAACAAAGATCATCACTGCAGTTCTCAAAAACAGGTGCAGGTCATTGTATCTCCAAGACGCTTATAAAAATAGTCTCAAGTTAATGGCAAATATTATGTTTAGAGAGAAAACAAAACAAATATGGGAAAATCCATTATATAATGACTGTTGCTGGACAATAGGTAATATGTATTCCAACAGTTTGGAAGAGCAACTACTATTGTGTGTGCTGGATATTGTATATAAAAGAAGCATAGTGACTGAAGTCAGAAGCCCAGGAGAGCGAAACCTACATAATCCAAATTAGCTCAGTCCCTCATTGGATGAAGCCATCTGCCTCATGGAGAATTGGGGAATCACCTCCTGAGAAAAATAAATATCAACTTCAGTCACTATGGTTCTTTCTTGCAATACTCCCCCTGATCCATGGGAGACACGTTCCAAGACCCCCAGTGGATGCCTGAAACAGCAGATAGTACCGAACCTGACATATACTATGTTCTTCCGTAACTAACAGGCTAATTGGTGGGTAACGTATACAGCGTGGATATGCTGGACAAAGAGGTGGTTCATATCCTGGACAGGACAGAGCAGGTCAGCGGGAGATTTCATCCTGCTACTCAGAGCAGCACACAATTTAAAACTTACAAATTGTTTATTTCTGGAATTTTCCATTTAATATTTTCTGGTGCAGTTGACTGTAGGTAACTGAAACCTCAGAAAATGAAACTATGGATAAGGAGGGACTACTGTATACAATATCCAGCATATATTCCAAAATATGAGACATAAGAAAAAGCAAGGAAACATGAATGACAAACCAAGAGGAAAAAATAGTTAATAAAGCAGACCCACAAATATCCTAGCTATTTGAGTTACTAAAAAAGGACTTTAAATTACTACTATGAATATGTTAAAGAATATATAGGAAAATATGGATTAAATTTAAAAAGTGAAAATTTTTTCCTTTTTTCCCACTTTTATTAGGATATAATTGACATATAACATTGTATAAGTTTAAGGGGTACAACATAATGATTTGATGTATGTATGCATCATGAAATAAGTCTAGATAACATCCATCACCTTACATAGTTACAAATATTTTTCTTGTGATGAGAACATTTAAGATCTACTCTCTTGGCAACTTTCAAATACACAATACGGTGTTGTTCACTATAATCACCATGCTGTACGTTACATTCCCAGAACTTGTTTATCCTATAACTGAAAGTTTTACCTTCAACCACCTTCACCCATTCCCCTACCGCCCCAGCACTCACTTCTGGTAACCACCAATCTGTTCTGTTTCTATGAGTTGGGTTTTTTAGATTCCACATATAAGTGAGATCATACAGTATTTGTCTTTCTCTGTCTGACTTATTTTACCTAGTATAATGCGCTCAAGGTCCATCCATGTTGTCACAAATGGCAGGATTTCCTTCTTCCTCATGGCTGAAATAATATTACCTTGTATATGTATATGTCATATCTTCTTTATCCATTCATCTGTCAATGGACACTTAGGTTGTCTCCGTGTCTTGGCTGTTATAAACAATGATGCAATGAACATGGGGGTGCAGATGTCTCCACAACACAGTGATTTCATTTCCTTCGAGTATATATCCAGAAGTGGAATTGCTGGATCATATTGCAGCTCTATTTTTAATTTTTTGAGGAATGCCCATACTATTTTACGTAGTGGCTGTACCAATTTACATTCTCACCAACAGTGCACAAGGGTTCTCTTTTCTCCACATCCTCATCAATACTCGCTATCTCTTGTCCTTTTGATAGTAGCCATTCTAAGAGGTGGTGAGGTGATATCTCATTGCAGTTTGGATTTGCATTTTCCTGCTGATTGGTGCCGTTGAGCACCTTTTCATGTACCTGTTGGTCATTTGAATATCTTCTTTGGAAAAAATGTCTATTTGGGTCCTCTGCTTATTTTTTAGTGAGATTATTTGGGTTTTTTGCTATTGAGTTGTATGAATTCCTTATATATTTTGAATATTAATCCCATATGAGATACGTGGTTTGCAAATATTTTCTCCCATTCCATAGGTTGCCTTTTCATTTTGTTGATTGTTTCTTTTGCTGTGCAGAGCTTTTTAGTTTGATGAAGTCTCACTTGTTTATTTTCGCTCTTGCTGCTTGTGCCTTAGGTGTCACATCAAACAAAATCATTGTCAGGACCAGTGTCAAGGATCTTACTGCCTATGTTTTCTTCTAGGAGTTTTATGGTTTCAGGTCTTATATTTAAGTCTTTAATCCATCTCGAGTTAATTTTTGTTAGTGGTGTAAGATAGGGGTCCAGTTGCATTCTTTTGCATGTGCATATCCAATTTTCCCAGCAACGTTTATTGAAGAAACTGTCTTTTCCCTTTTGAGTATTCTTGGCTCCCTTGCAAATATCAGTTGACTATGTGTGTGAGGGTTTATTTGTGGACTCTTAATTCTGTTCCGTTGGCCTATGTGTCTGTTTTTATGCCAGGGTCATAGTGTTTTGATTACTATAGCTTTGTAATGTAGCTTGAAATTAGGAAGTGTGATGCTTCCAGCTTTGTTCTTTCTCAGGATTGCTTCAGCTATTCGGGGTCTTTTGTGGTTCCAAACAGATTTTAGGATTGTTTTTTCTAGTTCTGTAAAAAATGTCATTGGATTCTTGATAGGGATTTCATTGAATCTATAGATAACTTTCGGTAAAATATTTTACCAATATTAATCCTTTTCACCCATGAATACAGGATATCTTTCCATTTATTTTTGTCTTCAGTTTCTTTCATCAAAGCCTTTTAGTTTTCAGTGTACAGCTCTTTCACCTTCTTGGTTAAATTTATTCCTAAGCATTTTATTGTTTTGATGCTATTGTAAATGGGACTGTTTCCTTTATTTCTTTTTCAGATATTTCATTATAAGTGTATAGAAATGCCATGGATTTCTGTATGCTGATTTTGTATCTTGAACTTTACTGAGTTTGTTGATTAGTTCTAACAGTTTTTTTGGTGAAGTCTTTAGGATTTTCTATATATAACATCATGTCATCTGCAAACAGAGATAATTTTAATTCTTCCTTTCAAATTTTAATGGCTTTTGTTTCTTTTTCTTGCCTGATTAGTCTGGCTAGGACTTCCAGTACAATGTTGAATAGGAGTGGTGAGAGTGGGATTCTTGTCTTGTTCCTGATCTTAGAGGAAAAGCTTTCAACCTTTCAATAGTGAGTTTGATGTTAGCTGTAGGCTTGTTATATATGGCCTTTATTATGTTGAGGTACATTTCTTCTATACCCAATTTTTTGAGAGTATTTCTCATGAAAGAATGTTGATTTTGTCAAATGCTTTTTCTGCGTCTATCGAGATGATCATATGATTTTTATGTTTTATTCTATTAATGTGATGTATCACATTTATTGATTTGCATATGTTGAAACTCCTTGCACCCCAGGGATAAATCTCACTTGATAATGGCATATGATCATTTTAACATGCTGCTGAATATGGTTTGCTAGTATTTTGTTAGGCATTTTTGCATCTATATTCATTAGGGATATTGGCCTATAGTTTGCTTTTCTTGTAATGTCTCTACCTGAATTTGGAACCTGGGTTAATACTGACCTTGTGAAATAAATTTGGGAGTGTTCTTTCCTCCTCAATTTCTTGGAAGAGTTTTAGAAGAAATAGAACTAATTCTTCTTTAAATGTTTGGTAAAATTCACCAGTGAAACCATCTGGTCCTGGGCCTTTCTTTGTTGGTAGGTTTTTGATAACTAATTCAATTTCCTTACTCATTATTAGTCTGTTCAGAGTTTCCATTTCTTCATGATTCAGTCTTGGTAGGTTGTACATTTCTGAGAATTTATTCATTTCTTCTAGGTTATCCAATTTGTTGGCATATAATTGTTCATAGTAGTCTCTTATGATCCTTTGTATTTTTGTGGTATCAGCTGTGATGTCTCTTCTTTCATTTCTAATTTATTTATTTGAATTTTCTCTCTTTTCTTCTTAATCTAGCTAAAGGCTGTCAATTTTGTTTAGTTTTTTTAAAAAAACCAGCTCTTTGTTTCCTTTAGATTTTTTTCCTATTGTTTCTCTGGTCTCTATTTCATTTATTTCTGCTCTCACCTTGTTATTTCTTTCCTTCTGCTAACTTTGGGCTTAATTTGTTCTTCTTTTTCTAGTTCCTTGAGGAGTAAAGTTAGGTTGTTCATTTGAGATATCCTTATCTCTTAATGTATGTTTTATCGCTATAAATGTCCCTCTTAGGACTGCTTTTGCTGCATCCCATAAGTTTTGGTACATTGTGTTCCCATTTTCATTTGTCTCAAGGTTTCTTCTTTGACCCATTGGTTGTCCAGGAGTGTGTTATTTAATTTCCATGTATTTGTGAATTTTCCAATTTTCCTCCTGTTATCAATTTCATTGTGGTTGGAAAAGATACTTAATACAGTTTCAATCTTCTTAAATTTGCTAAGACTTTTTTGTGACCTCCCCTATGATCTATCCTGGAGAGTACTCCATATGTACTTGAGGAGAGTGTGTATTCTGCTGTTGTTGGATGGAATGTTCTGTATATGTCTGTTAGGTCCTTTTGACCTAAAGTATAGTTCAAGTCTGTTTCCTTAATGATTTTCTGTCTGAATGATCTATCCATTGTTGAAAATGGAGTTCTGAAGTCCCCTACTATTACTGTATTGTCTATTTCTCCCTTCAGATCTGTTAGTACTTGCATAATATATTTAGGTACTTGAATATTAGGTACATATATATTTATGATTGTTATATCCTCTTGATGCATTGACTCCTTTATCATTATGTAATGACTTTCTTTGTCTCTTGTTACAGTTTTTGAGTGAAAGTCTATTTTGTCTGATACAAGTATAGCTACCCCTGCTCTCTTTTGGTTTCCACTTGCATGGAATATCCTTTTCCATTCCTTCATTTTGAGCCTATCTGTGTCCTTAAAGCTGAAATGAATCTTTCACAGGCAACATATAGTTGGGTCTTGTTTTTTTAATCCATTTAGCCACTCTATGCATTTTGATGGGAGAATTTAATCCATTTACATTTACAATAATTATTGATAGGTAAATACTTATTGATGCCATCTTATTAATTGTCTAGTGGCTGTTTTATTGTTCCTTTCGTCCTCTTTTGCTGTCTTCCTTTGTGAATTGATGATTTTCCATAGTTGTATGCTTTGATTCCCTTCTCTTTATCTTTTGTGAATCTACTATAGGTTTTGCTTTGTGGTTATCATGAGGCTTACCTAAAACATCTTATAGAAATAACCTTCTATTTTATGCTAACAATTTAACTTCAATCGCATACAAAAACTCTACCCTTTTACTTCCCCTTCTTTTATTTTTGAAGTCACAATTTAGCTCTTTTTATATTGTGTATTCATTAACAAACTATTGTAGCTATAATTATTTTTAATACTTTTGTCCTTTTATATCTGTATACTAGAGTTAAGTGTTTAACACACCACCATATTGTAGTATTAGAGTATTCTGAATTTGACTACGTACTTACCTTTACCAGTGTGTTGTATATTTTCATGTTACTAATTAACATTTTTCATTTCAGCTTGAAAAATTCCTTTTAGCCTTTCTTGAAAAGCAGGTCTAGTGGTGATGAACTCCCTCAGCTTATGTTTGTCTGGAAAAGTCTTTATCTCTCCTTTATTTCTGAAGGGCATCTCTGCTGGAAAGAATATTGTTGGTTGGCATTTTTTTTCTTTCAGTACTTTGAATGTATCATCCCGCTCTCTCCTGGTCTGTAAGGTTTCTGCTGAAAAATCTACTGATAACCTTGTAAGTTACAAGCTTCTTTTCTCTTGCTGCTTTTAAGATTCTCTTTGTCTTTGATTTTTGACTGTTTTATCTAATATGTCTTGGAGAAGATCTCTTTATGTTCAGCTTGTTTGGGTACCTATGAGCATCATGAACATGGATGTCCAAATCTCTCTCCAGATTGGGAAGTTCTCAGCCATTGTTTTCTAATATGTTTTCTGCTCCTTTCTCCCTCTCTTCTCCTGAGACTCCAGTAATTCACAGATTGTTTGTTTTTATGGTATCCTATAGATCACATAGGCTTTCTTGTCTCTTTTTCATTCTTTTTTCTTTGTTCTCCTCTGACCATAATTTCAAACGTCCTGTCTTCTAATTCATAGATTCTTTCTTCTGCTTGATCCATTTTGTTGTTGATGCTCTCTATTGCATTTTTTTTCATTTTATATCACTGTTTTCTTCAGCTCCAGAATTTTTGTTTGGTTCTTTTTTATGATTTCTATCTATTTGCTAAACTTTTCATTTTGTGTATTATTTTCTTGATTTTTTTTGAATTGTCTGTGTGCTCTTGTAGCTCATTGAGCTTCCTTAAAACAGCTATTTTGAATTATCTGAATTATTTACTGAGTAAATCCCAGATGTCCATAATTTTTGGGTCAGTTACTGGAAGATTATTGTGATACCTTGGTGGTATAATCTTCCCATGACTTTTCATGTTCCTTGAAGTCTTGTGTCACTGTCTTCACATTTGAAGTAGCAGTACTGCCTCCTCCAGTCTTCACTGACTGACTTTGGGAGAGAAATACCTTCCATCAGCCCTGCTAGAGATTCTGAGGCTCTCTCAGATCTATGGAAATGCCTGCTCCACACTTCTTCCTCCTTCTTGTGATAGAATTCTTAAGCTTGTGTGCCTTCTTTCAATCCTGCAACACACTATACTGGGTGGTAACAGCCTTCCTTTTGCTTTCCCACAGGCAGTGCTAAAAGTCAAATTTTGTCATCTCTCCTGCATATTTGGGCCAGCTTTCTTCACATGTTCACTAGCTGTTCTCATTGCTGCCACTGGGAGCTCTCACAGGGAGCTGTCCATAGGGTGGAGATGTGTGTGTGAGAGGTGTATGGAGTGTGGGGATGCCCTTGGGCCAAGTGGGGGAATCCACAGGTGAGGCACCCCCAGTAGTTCATGGGTAGACTTTTTGATGGAGTCTGTGATGCAGTTAATGGGATCTGAATCCCTTTAGTGCCCTCCAAGAGTCCTATCTGCCACTCTCCCAGTTGCTCCCTGTCTCATAGTTATGCAGCTCAAGACTCAGTACTCTGGATGGGGCATGAGAGAAACAGGCCTTTTTGTCAGCATCCTGCATAGCTGGGGCAGCTGGTGCTCACTCACATGCTCTTACTTTCCCCTGTGGTAGAAATCACTGGCTAAAAATGTGTGTATTGGCACTGAGCTGTTCCACCTTGGGGGAGGGATGTCACAGTAAAGTCAAACTGTTCCCTTACTTGTCCAATGAGTGCAAATATATATATGTATTTTCTCCAAAGGTACGCTGGAACTTCTCCATTGGACTCCTGGACTTTCACAAAAGACTCCTGTCTGGGTGATTGTCTAAACCAGTGTTCTCCAGGGGCTCCTGGATCACAGCTGAGAGGAGTTGGAGACAGCTCCCGGACCACTGCAGGGTCCACAGCTGGGACCAAGGTCTATATGGCTATCACTCAATGTATGGGTGGGTGAGACTCCTCCCAGATCCCTGGGGATATGGTGCTGAGTCCCAAAACTCCCACAAAGGTACTTTTGTCTGTGGATAAATGATAAATTGCTGTTGTTGAGGGGGGGATATGAGTGAAGGGTATCTTATTCTGCCATCTTGCTGATGTTACTCCCCAATACGTACTTTTAAAATGTGCAATGCATTCTAATATTTCCAATTCTATTTCATTTTTCAAAATATTGGTTATGACTACTGCATTACTTTCATAACTCATTGATGGGTTGTGACCTACAATGAGAAAAGCACTTTTAAATTCTATGTTTAGATTTCTGTACTTTGATTTGTCACCTTTGTACTGTATCTATGAAAAGTGAGGATACTGGAGTTCTTAGGTATAATTATCTCCTGCCTCCCCTTGCAAATGATATCGCTCAATTTTATTGTTATTTTAATGTTCTTAAGTTGCCAGTGTTTATTACATTTTCAGTCTGTTCTGTAGCCCTAGTTAAGTCTACGGATTAATTATAGAAGTTAAACTTGGTAAAAGAGTATTTATAGTATGATTATTAATTATTTCAGAAATAAGTGGTGTGCTTATACCCACAGAATGGGAAATGGAATTCTAGGTCTCCAAACTTATACCAACCAGAGAAAAGTGCACCAAATATCAAAGTTCAATGGATTCTCTTTTGATATCTTTTCAGCTTTCTCTGCTTCATCCAAAGCATATTCAGCTACCACTGTTTCTGTTCTGATGTGGTCCTCTTGAATTTCCTTTTTCCCTAACTGGCCACCTTGAATGATGTCTTTGTGAGTGGGGTGGGTAGTCAACTTTCCAAGTTCTTGCATGTCTGAGATGACTAATTTTGACCACCCCTGAGAATTCTGAGTCATTGCCTTGTTGTTTTCTAGCAACCAATGTATTAATGAGAAATCTGATGTCCTCTGATTCTTACTCTTTTGAAGGTAATCTTTTTTGCTATTTAGAAACTTAGGATTCTTTGTTTATCTTTGGAGTTCTGAAATTTCTCAAGTATGTATTCAACATGTGACTCTCTTTGCCTTCACTCTGTTCATATATGTGCGTCCTTGCAATCTGAATACTTTCTTCAGCTTGGAGAACTATTCCCACTTTGTCTCTGTTCTCTGTTTCTAGAAATCCTATTTGGTAAATATTTAATGACCTGGCTCTATCCTTAGGTGTCTTAACCTTTCTCTCATATTTTCCATGTTCTACATCTCAACAGATTTCTTCCCCAACTTGATCTTAGTCGTGACCAGTCAATCCATCCACTGAACTTTGTATTTGGCAATCATATTTTAATTGATAGGAAGTCTTTCTTGCTCTCTTGTTGATCCTTTTTCATAGCAACCAATCTTATTTTTGTGGATGCAATATTCTATCAAAATTTTCTAAGTATTCTAATTAGAATTTTAAAATTCTTATCTCTTCCCTAAATTATTTTTCTCCAGATCAGCTATTTGGTTTGTTCACTTTGGTCTTCTTATGTAATTTTTTTAGTGTGGTGAAATACTTGTACCATAAAATTTACCATTTTAACCATTTTAAGTGTACAATTCAGTGACATTGCTGTGCAATCATCACCACTATCCATTTCCAAAATATTTCATCATTCCAAACTGAAATTCTGTGCCCATTAAACACTGACTCTCCATTCTTCCTTCTCTCAGTCCCTGGCAACCATCATTCTATTTTCTGTCTCTATTAATTTGACTATTCTGTGTTCCTGATAAAAGTGGAATCATACAGTATCTTTCCATTTATGTTTGACTTATTTCATTTAGCAGAATGTTTCCACCATCATGGTCTTTTTAATGCTGCTGGTTTTCATCCACTGTCTAGTGATTCTTGGGTTGATTCCTCTTTATGAATGAATGATCAGGATGATTATCAAAGGGGACTTCAGTTTCCCACAGGCTCCTCATCACTAGAAGGCCTAAGTATGGCCTCTGTGCCAGGGTCAGGGGTATTACCCAGCAGATTTGAGGGTGGTGAGTGTGATGAAGTCAGGCAGTGTGAAAACTCCACACTTGGCAAAGGTAGGAGGTTTTTATTCTGGAGATGGAGTACCTCAGTGGTCTTGCTCCTTTTTGTCCCACTTGATGTCTGATGTAAACATTTTTGGAGTTATCTTAAGCCCTGCCTAACTCTTGCTCTGATCCCAGCCCTCACAGCCAGATCCGCTCTCCAGGAACGTTGTCTTTCTACAGGGAGCAGTCCTCTGGCATTATTCGTCTGCCAGCTTGTGTGTTCTGTATAAGTGGAGAGGCAGCAGGGGTCTGGAGCCCCAGTGAACCTGCTGCTAGAAATGCAGGTCTTTCTCCAAGCACCCTAGCGATTGACTCACAGCCCACACCCACAGCCTACTCCTATGTTTGTTATTGGTTAACTCTGAACTTTAGGCTTTAACTGTCCTGGTTGGGCTTTTGTGCACAGAAAGGAATCCTTCTGATTACTTGTTTTAATCCATATTATATTATTACAGTTACAAAGGTAAAACTCTTATTTTCCTTAAACGTTTAAGCTTAACTTAAAGCTCTTATTTATAAATTTTATAATTTTAATCAAAATAAGAATAATCATTTTCACTTGTCCTTTTTGAGTTAACTCATACATTTAACATATTTACATACCTAACTAGTCAAATTTCCTTGGCTATTTCAAATAACAATTTTAATGCAATTGATGAACATTTCAAATATACCACGGGAGGATTACAAACCTAAGAAACACACTAGGCCAGATGGACTTAGTAGATATATACAGAACATCCCTTCCAAAAACCACAGAATAGACATTCTTTTCAAATGCACATGGAACATTCTCCAGGATTGATCACATATTAGGACACAAAACAAGTCTCAATAAATTTAAGAAGATTGAAATAATACCATGCATCTTTCCTGACCACAAAGGTATGAAACTGGAAATCAACCACAGAAAGAAAATCAGAAAAGCCACAAAAATTTGGAGATTGAACAAAATGCTACTGACAACGATTGGGTCAATGAAGAAATCAAAGAAGAAATAAAAAAATTCCTGGAGACAAATGAAAATGAAAGCACGACATGCCAAAATCTGTGGGATACAGCAAAAGCGGTTCTACGAGGGAAGTTTATAGCAATTCAGGCCTACCTCAACAAAGAAGAAAAATCCCAAATAGACAATCTAAAAGTGCACCTAAAGGTACTGGAAAAAGAACAACAAAAAAAGCCCAAAATCAGCAGAAGGAAGGAAATAATATAAATCAGAGCAGAAATAAATGAAATAGAGACCAAAAAAAAAATGGAAAAAATTAATGAAACCAACAGCTGGTTCTTCAAAAAGATAAACAAAATTGACAAACCCTTAGCTAGACTCACCAAGAAAAAAAGAGAGAAGGCTCCAATAAATAAAATCAGAAATGAAAGATTACAACAGACACCTCAGAAATACAAAAGATAATAAGAGAATACTATGAAAAGCTATACGCCAACAAATTGGATAATCTAGAAGAAATGGATAAATTCTTAGAAACACACAACCTTCCAAAACTGGACCAAGAAGAAGTAGAAAATTTGAATAGACCGATCACCAGTAAGGAGATCGAAACAGCAATTAAAAACCTCCTGAAAAATAAAAGTCCAGGACCAGACGGCTTCCCTGGTGAATTCTACCAAACATTCAAAGAAGACTTAATACCTATCCTTGTCAAACTCTTGCAAAAAATTGAAGAGGAGGGGAGGCTTCCTAACTCCTTCTACGAAGCAAACATTATCCTGATACCAAAACCAGACAAGGACAGCACAAAAAAAGAAAATTACAGGCCAATATCACTGATGAACATCAATGCGAAAATCCGCAACAAAATACTAGCAAATTGAATACAACAATACATTAAAAAGATCATACATCCTGATCAAGTGGGTTTCATTCTGGGGATGCAGGGATGGTTCAACATCCGCAAATCTATCAATGTGATACACCACATTAACAAAATGAAGAATAAAAATCACATGGTCATCTCAATGGATTCAGAGAAAGCATTTGACAAGATACAGCATCCATTGATGATAAAAACTCTAAATAAATTGGGTATAGAAGGAAAATACCTCAACATAATAAAGGCCATATATGACAAACCCACAGCAAATATCATTCTCAATGGAGAAAAACTGAAAGCTATCCCTCTAAGAACAGGAAGTAGACAAGGATGCCCACTGTCACCACTCTTATTTAACATAGTATTGGAAGTCCTAGCCAGAGCAATCAGGCAAGAAAAAGAAATAAAAGGCATCCACACTGGAAAAGAAGAACTGAAACTGTCACTCTTTGCAGACGACATGATTTTATATCTAGAAAACCCTAAAGAGTCCACTAAAAATCTTTTACAAATAATAAAGGAATACAGTCAAGTTGCGGGATACAAAATCAATGTACAAAAATCCGTTGCGTTTCTATACACTAACAACGAAGTAGCAGAAAGAGAATTTAAGAATACAATCCCATTTACAATTGCAACAAAAAGAATAAAATACCTGGGAATAAACTTAATGAAAGAGGTGAAAGCTCTGTACACCGAAAACTACTAAACATTGTTGAAAAAAATCGAAGAAGACACAAAGAAATGGAAATGTATTCCGTGCTCTTGGATTGGAAGAGTTAACATTGTTAAAATGTCCATATTTCCTAAAGAAATCTATAGATTCAACACAATCCCTATCAAAGTTCCAACAACATTTTTTACAGAAATAGAACAAAGAATACTACAATTTATATGGAACAACAAAAGACCCCGAATAGCCAAAGGATTCCTGAGAAAGAAGAACAAAGCTGGAGGTATCACACTCCCCGATTTCAAATTATACTACAAAGCCATAGTAACCAAAACAGCATGGTAGTGGCACAAAAACAGACACACAGATCAATGGAACAAAATTGAGAGCCCAGAAGTAAACCCACACATTTATGGACAGCTAATATTCGACAAGGGAGCCAAGAGCATAGGATGGAGAAAGGAGAGTCTCTTCAATAAATGGTGTTGGGAAAACTGGACAGCCACATGAAAAAGAATGAAAGTAGACCATTCCCTTACACCATGCACAAAAATAAACTCACAATGGATTAAAGACTTGAATGTAAGACCCGAAACCATGAGACTTCTAGAAGAAAACATAGGCAGTACGCTCTATGACACTGGTCTGAGCAGCATATTTTCCAGTCGCATGTCTGACCGGGCAAGGGAAACAAAAGACAAAATGAACAAATGGGACTGCATCAAACTAAAAAGTTTCTGCACAGCAAAGGAAACCATCAACAAAACGAAAAGACAATCTAACAATTGGGAGAAGATATTTGCAAACCACATATCAGATAAGGGGTTAATATCCAAAATATACAAAGAACTCATACAGCTCAACAGCAAAAAAACCAACAATCCAATTAGAAAATGGGCATTAGATCTGAATAGAGATTTCTCCAAAGAAGAAATACAGATGGCCAACAGGCATATGAAAAGATGCTCAACGTCATTAGCTATCAGGGAAATGCAAATCAAAACTACAATGAGGTATCACCTCACTCTGGTCAGAATGGCTATAATTAACAAGACAGGAAATAACAAATGTTGGAGAGGGTGTGGAGAGAAGGGAACCCTTGTTCACTGCTGGTGGCAGTGCAAACTGCTGCAGCCACTTTGTAAAGCAGTTTTGAGCATCCTCAGAAAATTAAGGATAGATCTACCATATGATCCAGCTATTCCACTGCTGGGTATTAATCCAAAGAACTTGAAAACACGAAGGCATAAAGATACTTGCACCCCTATGTTCATTGCGGCATTATACACAATAGCCAAGACTTGGAAGCAACCTAGGTGCCAGTCAAGGGACGAATGGATAAAGAAGATGTGGTATTATACACGATGGACTACTACTCAGCCATAAGAAATGATGAAATCCTGCCATTTGTGACAACATGGATGGACCTTGAGGGTATTATGCTGAGTGAAATAAGTCAGAGGGAGAAAGTCAAATACCATATGATCTCACTCATAAGTAGAAGATAAAAACGACAACAACAAAAAAACCAAACACATAGCATTGGAGATTGGACTGGTGGTTACCATTGGGGAAGGGGGGAGAGGGGAGGACAAAAGGGGTAATTAGGGTCACATGTGAGGGGATGCACTATAATTAGTGTTCGGGTGGTGAACATGATGTAATGTATCCAGAATTCGAAATATGATGTACATCCAAAAAAAATAAAAAAATAAAAAATAAAAAAGCAACAAAATCTTCCTAAACATTTAAATCACTCTTGTCAACCTACGAATCAGCCTTATAAATTTTGTAGATAAAATGCTTTTAAGCCTTTCAAAAATCATTTAGAAAATTAACAGAATATGTACAGGACATCATAATGGTTATATTTAAACACAACTTACATAAGAGTACACTGAGTTTTAGAGATTATAATTTATTCATCCAACTAAGGGGAACAAAACAAGCATGTCAGACCAACTGATGTTCCAAGGTCAAAAGCTCAGGACGGTGGCCTGAGCTCCAAGTGAAACACCCCAGAGATGCATGGGGTCCAGGACTCCTGCTGCTCTGGGCTGGCTATCTTCTTATGAGTAGATTTTATCTGCCATGGCATCAGCAGTTTCCAAATTCATGAGTTTCAGCTGAGATTGGACCAATCGTAGCAATTAGTCGATTGGAATTAACCAATTTCAATTTCTGACAATCCAGTGATTTTCCTCCAAAAAATGACCTACCCTTAAGTTAATGATTGTTTTCCAGGTCTTGGTTTTAAATTTCATTTTCTGTATCTCTTGTGTAAATTCCTGCACTAAAACATAGAATATTCTAATAGAATGTTGAGCCACTTACTCATCTGTAACCTGTTAAAACTTCTTTTTTTCTTTCAAGCAGAATAGTTGACCATCTAGGACATCTTTTTTCTATATTATCCCATATAAGTGACTTGTTCTGTTTCTTTCCTTTATTCATTAAGATTGTTTAATTCGCACATGTCAAAATCTCATATTAACCTTCTACGCCTGAGTCTTCTGAGAATTTCTAATTTAATTTCATGTGGCTAAATGAGAATTACAAAATGTCCAAGCTTAGTTTCTGCTATTAATTTTCTGGCAGGCTTTCTGGGTTTACTAGTCTATGGGAGCTGATTTCAGATTACTCATCTCAGTTTCCTTCTCTCCATTACATCCTTTCAACACATCTTTACCTCCGAAATGTCTACATTTTAAAAATCATCATTTAAATCTCTAGCAACCAGCACAATGCCTGGTGAATAGCATATGTTCAACACTTATTGATTAAATGAATGGATGATTAAACAGATCAACTATTATCTTTAGTCACTTGTATCTTAGTCAGCCAAATTATTTTGAGGGGGAATATAACATATATGAAAAGGTAAGCTAAGAATGAACACGCAATACATGCTTAACTGCCTCTGGTTGTCTTTTTGAAACTTAATTCTTCTTATCAGCCAGAGCATCAGTCTGACAATTAGACTCACACTCTGAGATTTAAATTGGAGATGGTTAATATAACAGAATTTTATCAAAATCCTGCAATACATGCTTTATTGTGAAGGCAGCAAATGTTACATTCAAGGGGTTTTAAATTACCAAGATTTGTGTGACTAACCCATTCATGACCTCTAGATTAGTCTGATGATGCCAGCCACCGCTGGATTAGAAGTGGAAAACACCAGATGGTGTCATATCCACTTACAGATACAGGAAAAACAAAGTTCATCTGATGAGGGGAGAGTATTGAGTGGATTGTGTTATATTAAAACCATGGATGTGAAAGCTGGAGTCTGGATAAATTTCAATAATTTACCTATAGACTTTGAAGAGAATTTTTTAAAAATCTTGAAGAAACAATTGTAAGAAACACTTGTAAAAAATGATAATATTTACTGATGAATATTAAGATCTTTTATAGCCAAGATTGCAGGCTGCTTACCCAGTATCTTCTCTCCCCTTCTTCTTTAGTAATATAAGTCACATTTTGTTCAGAAGGACAGTGTGCCAAGCTTAAAAACTTTATTTCCCAAACTCCCTTGCAGTTAAGGGGGTATTCCATGAAATTTAAGTAGAATTCTTTGGTTGGGGTTTCCTGAAACTCTCTTTAAAGGGGTCTGATTTGGATGAGAGAAGAGCATGTTTGTCCCTTGTCTTTTCTTTTCTATTTTCCTAAAATGCAGATATGCTGGCTGGAGCTCTGGCAGCCATCTTTTGACCTTGAAGATGGAAACAACATACTAAACAGTGCAGAGCAGAAATTTTAAAAATTGCCTGGGTCTCTCGTGACTTTGTGGAACAACCTTAGCAACCACAGACTGGCTGACTAATGACTTTTTTAACTTGAGAGGAAAAAAGCTTTCATTTGTTTAAGCCACTATAACAGGTTCTCAGTACTAGCAACAATGTCTTCCTAATTGATACATCCTAAAATTCTGGATGGTTATTACATAATAAATTGATGATCAATTCACTCACAAGACAAACATTTACTAAGCAGCTTCTATTTGTAAGAAACTGGAAAAGGCCTTAGAAAGAACTCAAAAACGGATCAGACAAGGATCCTGTCTTCTAAGAAGTCACTGTCTCCTAAAAGATCTAAGACATGTCCACCCACAACAGTAACACAAGGTAGAAAGTGAGAAGGGCCAGAGGACAGCTGGCAGTCAGAGTAGGAGAGCTTCCTGAAGAAGGTGAGATGTGCAGGCTTTACACTGAGAAAACTTGAAAAAAAGAAGGTGATCATCGTCTATAGAAGAGAAGAAGAAATGGTATGTTTTCTCCAGAGAGGGAGGAATACAATTGATAATTCATTCTTTCTGTTTTCTATATAGTTCAGTTGAATGCGAGAGCCACTAGAGGCCAAAACTGAAGGATACCATTAGGAGTTTTGCCAACTCTTGAACATTCCCATGGAAGAAATTCCTTGTATCATGTCAGTGGAAGCAAACTATCAAAGCAATATGACAGCTGTTACTTCCACTGAGGGGTGGGTGAGCAATTTAGCACTGGGACTGACAACAGCCAGAATTAATTGCCCTGCCCCTCGTCAAATCCACTGATGGGGGAAGTGAGTAAGTGTGCATCCCGGGGCTCCCCAGAATCCCTGAGTTCTTCCACCACATTAAATTCCTGCTTTTATAATGCAGAGATAATTTCTCTGTGATTGTGTATGAATGAAAATAGTCTCCCCAGCCTCTCCCAAACTGATTTGAGATTTCATAATTTTGGCCAGTCTGAAAGACTTATAAGGGGTCTCATTGGGTTTTAAGGTAGATTTCTATGAATACAAATTAGGCTAAACACCTTTGATATGTTTATTAGACATTTGGAATTTCTGTTTTTGAACAGCTGCCTATTCATATGCTATGTGCATTTTTCTATTGAGTTATTTCCCTTTTTCTCATTGATTGGTAGACATTTGAATATAAATATTCTTTTTTTTTTTTTGAGGAAGATTAGCCTTGAGCTAACTGCTGCCAATCCTCCTCTTTTTGCTGAGGAAGACTGGCCCTGAGCTAACATCCGTGCCCATCTTCCTCCACTTTATATGTGGGACACCTACCACAGCATGGTGTGCCAAGCTGTGCCATGTCTGCACCCAGGATCCAAACTGGTGAACCCCGGCCCTGAAGTGGAACATGCGCACTTAACTGCTGCACCACCGGGCCGGCCCCAATGAGACGCTCTTAATTTTAATGTTATTTGTTAATCTTTTCCTTTGTGGCTAAATGCTTTTTTTCCCAATTATTTTTTTTATTGAGTTCATAATAGTTTACATCGATGTGAGATTTCAGTTGTACATTATTTCTTGTGTGTCACCACATAAGTGCTCCTCTTCACCCCCTGTGACCACTCCCGACCCGTCTTCCCCTGGTAACTACTGAACTGTTTTCTTTGCTCACATACTTGTTTATATTCCACATATGAGTGAAATCATCTGGTTTTTGTCTGTCTCAGACTGGCTTCTTTTGCTTAGCATAATTCCCTCTAGGTCCTTCCGTGTTATTGCAGATGGGATGAATTTGTCTTTTTTCTGGCTGAGTAGTATTCCATTATATATATATACCACATCTTGTTTATCCAATCATCAGTTGATGGGCACTTGGGTTGCTTCCATGTCTTGGCTGTTGTGAATAGTGCCGCAATGAACGTAGGGGTGCATGTGTTACTTTGGATTGTTGACTTCAAGTTGTTTGGGTAGACACCCAGTAGTGGGATAGCTGGGTCACATAGTGCTTCTATTTTTAGTTTTTTGATGAATCTCCATACTCTTTTCCATAAGTGGCTCCACCAGTTTGCATTTCCACGCAGTGTATAAGGCTTCCCTTCTCTCCACACAATCTCCAACATTTGTTATTTTTAGTCTTAGTGATTATAGCCATTTTAACAGGCACAAGGTGGTATCTTAGTGTAGTTGTGATTTGCATTTCTCTGATGATTAGTGATGTTGAACATCTTCTCATGTGTTTATTGGCCATCTGTATATCTTCTTCGGAAAAATGTCTGTTCATCTCCTCTGCCCATTTTTTAATCGGGTTGTTTGGTTTTTTATTGTTCAGTTGTGTGAGTTCCTTATATATTATGGAGATTAATCCCTTGTCATATATATGATTTGCAAGTATTTTCTCCCAATTGGTGTGTTGTTTCTTTGTTTTGATTCTAGTTTCTTTTGCCTTGCAGAAGCTCTTTAGTCTGATGAATTCCCACTTGTTTATTTTTTCTTTTGTTTCCCTTGTCTGAAAGGACAAGGTATTTGTAAAGATCCTTTTTAGTTTGATGACAAAGAGTGTACTACCAATATTATCTTCCAGGAATTTTATACTTTCAGGATGTATCTTCAAGTCTTTAATCCATTTTCAGTTTATTTTTGTGTATGGCGTGAGATAGTGGTCTACTTTCATTCTTTTGCATGTGGCTGTCCAGTTTCCCCAACACCATTTATTGAAGAGACCATCTTTTCTCCATTGTATGTTCTTGGCACCTTTGTCGAAGATTAGCCGTCCATAGATGTGTGGTTTTATTTCTGGGCTTTCAGTTCTATTCCATTGATCTATGTGCCTGTTTTTGTACCAGTACCTTGCTGTTTTGATCACTATGGCTTTGTAGTACATTTTGAAGTCTGGGTTTGTGATACCTCCAGCTTTGTTCTTTTTTCTCAGGATTGCCTTAGCAATTCAGGGTCTTTACCCATATGAATTTTAGTATTTTTTGCTCTATTTCCATGAAGAATGCCATTAGGATTCTGCTAGGGATTGCATTGAATCTGTAGATTGCTTTGGGTAGTATGGACATTTTAACTATGTTTACTCTTCCAATCCATGAACAAGAAATCTCTTTCCATCTCTGTATGTCATTATCAATTTCTCTCAGCAATGTCTTATAGTTTTCGTTGTATGAGTCCTTCACCTCCTTGGTTAAATTTATTCCTAGGTCCCTAATTCTTTTAGTTGCCATTGCAAATGGAATTGTATTCTTGAGTTCTCTTTCTGTAAGTTCGTTATTGGAGTATAGAAAAGCAACTGATTTTTGTAAGTTGATTCTGTACCCTGTAATTTTACTGTAGTTAATTATTTCTATTAGTTTTTTGATGGATTTTTTTGGGTTGTCTATATATAAGATCATGTCATCTGCAAACAGCGAGAGTTTCGCTTCTTCACTCCCTATTTGGATTCCTTTTATTCCTTTCTGTAGCCTAATTGCTCTGGCCAAATCCTTCAGTACTATGTTGAATAAGAGTGGTGATAGAGGGTATCCTTGTCTTGTTCCTGTTCTCAGGGGGATGGCACTCAGTTTGGCACTCATTGAGTATGATGTTGGCTGTGGATTTATCATATATGGCCTTTATTATGCTGAGATAATTTCATTCTATCCCCATTTTGTTAAGAGTTTTTATAATAAATCGCTGTCAGATCGTGTCAAATGCTTTCTCTGCATCTATTGAGATGATCATGTGGTTTTTATTCCTCAATTTGTTGATGTGGTGTATCACGTTGATTTGCGAATGCTGAACCATCCCTGTGTCCCTGGGATGAATCCCCCTTGACCATGATGTATGATCCTTTTGATGAATTGCTGAATTCGGGTTGCCAAAATTTTGTTGAAGATTTTTGCATCTATGTTCATCAGCGATATTGGCCTGTAGTTCTCCTTTTTTGTGCTCTCCTTGTCAGGCTTTGGTATCAGTGTGATGTTGGCCTCATAGACTGTGTTAGGAAGTGTTCCATCTTCCCTAATTTTTTGGAATAGCTTGAGAAGGATAGTTATTAAATCCTCTCTGAAACTGTGGTAGAATTCCCCAGGAAAGCCATCTGGTCCTGGGGTTTTATTCTTTGGGATGCTTTTGATTGCTGTTTCAATCTCTTTCCTTGTGATTGGTCTATTCAGATTGTCTGTTTTTTCTTGACTCAGCTTTGGGAGGTTGTAAGAGTCTAAGAATTTATCCACTTCCTCTAGGTTATCCATTTTGTTGGCATGTAGTTTTTCATAGTATTCTCTTACAACCTGTTGTATTTCTGTGGAGTCTGTTGCTATTTCTCCTCTTTCATTTCTGTGCTTTCTCTCTTTTTTCTTTGTAAGTCTGGCTAGGGGTTTGTCAATTTTTATCTTCTCAAAGAACCAGCTCTTTGTTTCATTGATCCTTTCTACTGCCTTTTTTGTTTCAATAGCATTTATTTCTGCTGGGATTTTTATTATTTCTCTCCTTCTGCTGACTTTGGGCTTTGTTTGTTCTTCTTTTTCTTATTCAGTTAGGTGTAATTTGAGATTGCTTATTTGGGATTTTTCTTGTTTGTTAAGGTGTGGCTGTATTGAGATGAATTTCCCTCTTAATACAGCTTTTGCTGCATCCCATATGAGTTGGTATGGCGTGTTATCATTTTCATTTGTCTCCAGATATTTTTTGATTTCTCCTTTAATTTATTCAATGATCCATTGCTTGTTCCATAGCATGTTGTTTAGTCTCCACATCTTTGTCCCTTTCTCAGCTTGTTCTAATTTCTCGCTTTACAGCATTGTGATTTGAAAAGATGTTTGTTATTATTTCAATTTTTTTAATTTATAGAGGCTTGCCTTATTTTCCAACATATCATCTATCCTTGAGAATGTTCCATGCACACTTGAGAAGAATGTGTATTCTGCTGTTTTCTGGATGGAGTGTTCTATATAGGTCTATTAATTCCAACTGGTTTAGCTTTTCATTTAGTTCCACTGTTTCCTTGTTGGTTTTCTGTCTGGATGATCTATCCATTAATGTGAGTGGGTGTTGAGGTCCCCTACTATTATTGTGTTATTTTCAATATCCTCTTTTAGGTTTGTTAATAGTTGGTATGAACTTTGGTGCTCCTGTGTTGGGTGCATAGACATTTATAAGTGTTATTTCTTCTTGATTGAGTGTCCCTTTGATCATTATATACTACCCCTCTTTGTCTCTCTTTACCTGCCTTATCTTGAAGTCTACTTTGTCTGATCTAAGTATTGTGACACCTGCTTTCTTTTGTTCGCCATTAGCTTGGAGTATTGCCTTCCACCCCTTCACTCTGAGCCTGTGTTTGTCATTGGAGCTGAGGTGTGTTTCCTGGGGGCAGGAAATTGTTGTATCTTGTTCCTTAATCCATCTTGCCCCTCTGTGTCTTTTTATTGGAGAATTAAATCCATTTTTACGTTTAGGGTGATTATTGATGTATGAGGGCTTAATGCTGTCATTATATCACTCATTTTCTGGTTTTCCTGCATTTCTTTTGTTTCTTGTCCTGTGTGTTTTGGTCTACCCATTGAATTATGTAGTTTTTTATGATGTATTTCTTTGTTTTTTCCTTGTTTATTTTTTGTGTCTCTGTTCTGCTCCTTAGTTTAGTGGTTACTGTGAAGTTTGTATTCAGAACCTTGTGTATAAGATAGTCTATTTTCTTTTGGCCTCTTATTTCCTTGGTCTAACACTATTCAGTCCCTTTCCTCCTCCCCTCCTAAGTTGTTTTTCTCATATCTTATTCCCACTTGTGTTGTGAGTTTCTGGTTAAAGTGACAAGATTATCCTTGTTTTTGGTGTTTTCCTTCCCTTTAGCCTAATGCTACAGTTGAATATTTGCTATCCTATTCTGATTCTGTCTACCTATTTATCTCCTTCCTCTGTGTTTTGTGACCCCTTTCTCCCTTTTTTCCTTTTTCAGGTATGAGGGCCTTCTTGAGGATTCCTTGTAGGGAGGGTCTCATGGCTATGAAGTCCTTTAGCTTTGTTTGTCTGGGAAGGATTTAATTTCTCCCTCATATCTGAAGGATATTTTTGCTGGATAGAGTATTCTTGGCTGAAGATTCTCATCTTTTAAAGTTTTGAATATGTCATTCCATTCTCTCCTAACTTGTAAGGTTTCTGCAGAGAAATCTGCTGAAAGTCTGATAGGTGTTCCTTTGTAGGTTATTTTCTTCTGCCTTGCTGTCCTGAGTAACCTTTATCTGTCATTTATTTTTGCCAGTTTTACTATTATATGCCTTGCAGTAGGTCTTTTTACATAGGAGATCTGGAAGCTTCTTCCACGCGTATTTCCCTTCTTTCCCTAGATTTCGGAGGATCGCTGCTATTATTTCTTTAAACTTGCTTTCTGCTCCACTCTCCTCTTCACCTTCTTGAATACCTATAATGCTTATGCTGCATTTCCTCACTGAGGCGGATATATCTTGGAGACTTTCTTCATTTCTTTTTAGTCTTAGTTCTCTCTCCTCTTCTGTCTGGAGCATTTCAACATGTCTATCTTCGATTATGCTGATATGCTCCTCTATGATGTCCACTTGAGCATTCAGGGGATCTGTATTTTGTTTTATCTCTTCCATTGTGTCTTTCATCTCTAATATTTCTGATTGATTCTTCTTTATAGTTTCAATCTCTGTTGTGAAGTAGCTCCTGAACTCATTGAATTGTTTCTCTACATTCTCTTTTACCTCATTGATTTCTTTGATGATAGCTGTTTTGAATTCATTGCCATTTAGCTTACATATTTCTGTGTCCTCAGGACTGAGTTCTGGGTGCTTGTCATTTTCTCTCTGGTCTGGAGATTTGATGTAGTGTTTGATGTTGGGAGGTCGGCTCTTTCACATTCTGATATTATCCGGTTGCAGTTACAGCCTATCATCACTGGGTGAGGGTTGAGACCCACGTATTCTGAGCCCTCTGCCTTCAGCCAAGATGGTGCAACACAAGTCGGGCTGTGGGAGGGGCGCTTTCACCTGTGTGCAGTCCGGGATTTTACAATCAGCTCTCGCTATCCGGTCTCCTGGGGTCTTGGCTTGATAAGGTCATCCAGCGCGAAAGCTTTCACCCCATTAGAGGGCTTCCCTCTAGGCTGAAAGGGCCCTAGGGAGTTGTGGGTGATCCTGTGGATGCGTTATCCCTCCCCGACTCCTTCCCTCAGAGAGCCTCCCGCAGCAGCAACCGCTGTCTTTTGGGGAGGGAGCGAAGTTCTCTCTTACCCCTTTCCAGCTCCTCCGAGGGGGGCTCCAGCCTCTCCACCCTTTGTTGTGTGGCTGCATGTCTCTCCGAGGTTTTTGTGTTGTTAGGATATCTTCTGTTGGAGTATGGTTGCCCCTTTTTCTTGTATGTTGGAGGGGAGAGAGTCTCAGGAGAGCACTCCGCCATGATGCTGATGTTACTCCCCTAAATGCTCCTTCCTTACTCCTAGGTCTTGAAGATATCCTCCTATATTATCTTCTGAAAGCATTATAGTTTTGCTTTTCACATGTAATTTGTTTATAAATGATTTTTGTGTGTAATGTAAGATACAGGACCATTTTCAGGGCTTTTTTCTTATATGAAATCCCAATTCTTCCAGCACCAGTTAATGAAAGATCCATCCTTTCATCACTTATTTGCAATGCCAACTCTGTCACATATCAAGTGTCCATTGTGCACAGGTTTATTTCTGTGTGCTCTCTCTGGTCCATTGATCTATTTGTTTATCCCTGAGCCAATACCACACCTTCTTAATTGTTATAGTGTTCTTTTAATTCTTGAGATCTTATGGGGCAAATATTCCCACCTTATTTATTTCAGTGTTATAGGCCCTTTCCTGTTCCATATAAACTTAAGAAGGTTTGCCAAGTTCAACAACAACTTAAACTATTGTTTCTGTTGTGATTACTTTGAATCCATAGATTAATTTGGGAAAAACTGATATATTTATAATATTCAATCTTCCAATCCAGAATTTTGTTATATTTCTCTATTTATATCTTCTTTGATATCTCTCAATAAAGTTTTACAATTTTCTCCACAATATATTTTGTTAGATTTTCTTCCTATGTACCTCGTATATTTTGGTGCTATTGTAAATGGTGTCTTTTTTTTTCATTTTGCAATTTTGATGCTTGTGTATAGAAATGCAGTTGATTTTTTTATCCAGCAAATTTTTTCATCTCTATGATTAATTATAACAAAGCATATTTTTAGTTTTAATTTGAATTATATATTATATAAAGATATTATTTTCTAATAATAACAGTTTTGTTCTTTACTTTCTATTTCTTACACACTTTATTTCTTTTTATTTCCTTATTTTGTTGGCTAGAATCCCCACTACAATGTCAAGTAGAGGTGATGATAGTAGGAATCCTTGTCTTATCCTGATCTCAAAATACCACCATTAAGAATATTTGCTGCATGATTTTTGAAGATAATGTTCATCAAGGAATTCCCTTTTATTCTCATTTTCATAAGTTTTTTAAATCATGAATGTATGTTAAATTTTATCAAATGCTTTTTCTATATCTACTGAGAAGATATTATTATTTTCTTCTTTAATATGGTAACATGGTGGATTATATTCATTGATTTTCTAATGTAAAATCAACCTTGAATTCCTGGGATATAACTAACTTGGTCAGGATGCATTGTCCTTTTACATACTGATAGATTCAGTTTGCAGACATTGGGTTAGAATTTTTGCATCTGTGTTCATGAGTGAGATTGTCCATAATTTTCTTTTCATGCACTATCTTTGCCAGATTTTAGTATCAAGGTTATACTAGTCTCAAGAGTTAGTAATTGTTTCCTCCTTTTTAATTTCTGGAAGAGTTTGTCTAAAATTAACATTGTTTCTTCCAAGAATGTGTGGTAGAACTTGCTGGTGAGTCTGGGCCTGGAACTTTATAGTAGAAACATTTTGGACATGGATTCAGTTTCTTTAATTAAATAGGAAGGATGAACATATGGCTTATCCTCCAAACTGGAACACTTTTGAGAATTAAAGGGGGTATGAAAATAATTAATGGATATTAATCTATAATAGGGCTAAACTGGGACTGTCCTGGGCAAAATGGGATTGATGGTTACCACAAACATAAAATTTTCTATTTCTTCCTAAATTAATTTTGGTAAGTTATACATTTTTTAAAAATTTGTCCACTTTGTCTAAATTTTTCAAGTTTATTGGCATAAAAATTTTGTGCTAAACTTTTTCTGTTTCTTTTTTTTTTAAAGATTGGCACCTGAGCTAACATCTGTTGCCAATCTTCTTTTTATTTTCCCCTCTTCTCCTCCCTAAAGCCCTCCAGTACACAGTTGTATATTCTAGTTGTAGGTCCTTCTGGTTGTGCTATGTGCGACGTCACCTCAATGTGGCCTGATGAGCAGTATCATGTCCATGCCCAGGATCCCAACCAATGAAACCCCAGGTCACTGAAGCAGAGCACACAAACTCAACTACCGGGCCAGGGGCCCAGCCCCTCTTTTTCTTTTTGTAAAAGTGTTCTTTTTTCCCCAAACTTTATTGAAGATCATGTTAATCTTGTATTGTCTTTTTGCTGTCTGTAACATCTGTAAGTATGTATCCTTTTTGTTTCCGGATATTGGTTGGTTGTGCCTTCTTCATTTCCTGATCATTCTTGACAGAGATATTTTAATTTTGTTAAAGTCAACAAGCAACTTTTGGCTTTGTCAAACCTCTCTATTACATAGTTGATTTCTATTTCAAAAATGTCTCCTTTTATCTTCATTATTTTCTTCTTGCTGGTACAACTCTAACTTCTTCAGATGAATGTTTAGTTAAGTTTCCAACTTTCTGAACTTACACATTTTGAGGTTATGAGTTTCCCTCTCTGTATTGCATTCACAATTTTTTTTTTTTTGCTGAGGAAGATTAGCCCTGAGCTAACATCTGTGCCACTCTTCCTCCACTTTATATGTGAGTTGCAGCCACAGCGTGGCTGATGAGTGGTGTAGGTCCACGCCCAAGATCAAAACCCATGAAGCCAGGCTGCCAAAGCAGAGCACAGTAACCCTAACCACTATGCCATGGGGCTGACCCAGCATTCACAAATTTTGATGTGCAATATTTTGTTATTGTTCTGTTCACAATATTTTATAATATTGTTATGATTTTGTTTTGATGCATGATTGTTTTTAGTCTCTAATGTGGCTTTATTTCTCATTCTAATTTTTGCTGATTTCTAGTTTGTCTTATGATCTAAGAACATGCTCTGTATGGTTTTAAACCTTTGAAATATATTGAAACTTGCTTTATTGTTTGTTTATATTTAGAAAATGTTCTGAAACATACGCATTTTGCAGTAGTTAGGTGGAGCTCTCACTATGTCAACTTTACTATCGTATTCAAATCTTTTATGTCTTACCGATTTTTTGTTTGCTCTTTCTATTAAGAACTGAGAGATGGAATACCAAAAACACCACTCCATCTATGCTTGTAGATTTGTCTATTTATCCTTGAAGTTCTGTTACTGTTTCTTTTACATGTCTTCAAGGTAAATATTGCGAACATACAAATTTAAAATTGTCATATAGTGCCAGCTAATGGAACCTTTTACTTTTTAATTTATTTAGTTTTTGCTGAGGAAGATTTGCCCTGAGCTAATATCTGTGCCAATCTTCCTCTATTCTGTATGCGGGTCACCACCACAGCATGGCCACTGATACGTGATATTAGGTCTGTGCCCAGGAACCAAACCCAGGCTGTTGAAGTGGAGTGCACTGAACTTCACCACTAGGCCATGAGGCTGCCCCCTGGAACCTTTTATGAACATGAAGTGACCTTCTTTACTCCTGTAATTTTATTTTCTTTATAGATTTTTTTCTTAATATAGCCACCCTAATTTTCTTTGGTTTAGAATGTGTTGGTATATCTTATTTAATCATTTAACTTTCAACTTTTCTGTATCTTTAATCCTTATATTGTAAGACGTGTTTCTTATAAATAGCATAAAGATAAAATTTGTCTTTATCAAGTCTGAAAATCTTTGTCTTTTAACTGGAGCATTTAGTACATCTACGTGAAATGTAATTAATACTACATTGTTAAGGCCATGACATTGCACCATTTCTAAAGGCAAAATTCACACTATATATATTTGAGTTTAAATCTTCAAAGATATTTTGTGCTTTCTAATTGTCATACCTGTTCCATGTTTTTTTCCTCCTTTCTTATCTTACTCTAGATTTACTGCGTATTTTAGTTACTCCAATCTTGTCCCCATTAAGTAGTTTAACAGTTATGCATTCTGGGGCCAGCCCAGTGGCATAGTGGTTAAGTTTGCATGCTGGGCTTCGGTGGCCTGGGGTTTGCAGGTTCTGATCCTGGGTGTGGACCTAGCACCACTGCTGTGGCAGCATCCCACACAAAATAGAGGAAGATTGGCACAGATGTTAGCTCAGCGACAATCTTCCTCAAGCAAAAAGAGGGAGATTGGCAACACGTGTTAGCTCAGGACCAATCTTCCTCACGCACACACAAAAAGTTATGCATTCTGTTTATGTTTTTTAGTAATTCCCCTAAAAATTACAATATTCTTACTTACTAAAGTCTAAAGTTAATAAATCCCTTAACTTCCTCCTGCATAACAAAAGAAATTTAGAACACTTCAATTCTTTTTACCCATTTCCCAATTTATAAATTATTTTTCCAAATTTTTTTCTTTTTTTGTGAGGAACATTGGCCCTGAGCTAACATCTGTTGCCAATCTTCCTCTTTTTTTTTTCTCCCAAAACCCCAGTACGTAGTTGTATATCCCAGTTGTAAGTCCTTCTAGTTCTTCTATGTGGGACGCCACCACAGCGTGGCCTGTGCATAGGTCTGCACCCAGGATCTGAACAGGTGAACCCCGGGCCGTGAAAGCAGAGTGTGAGAACTTAACCAGTCAGCCACAGGGCCAGCCTTTATTTTTCCAAATATTTTAACTATTTTTTAACCCTTTAAGACATCATTATTATTGTTGTATGAATCAGTATTTGTTCAGATTCATCTACATATTAACCACTTTCTTTACTCTTCATTCCTTGTTTCTCAAACCTACATCAGGGAAAACTCTCCTTCTGACTAATGTACATCATTTCAAATTTTCTCTATTGAGAGTCTGCAGGGGACAAACTCATCGTTTTTGTTTGACTGAAAATGTCTTTGCTTCACCATCATTCTTAAAAGATATTTTTAGTGGCTGTAGAATTCTACTTTCATTGTTTTTCTTTCAGCACGTTGAATACCATCCCACTGTCTTCTGCCTTCCATTACTGCTTTTGAGTGACCAGCTTCAGTTTAATTGCTGCTTCTTGAAAGTAAACTTTCTTTTTTCTCTGGCTTATTTTAAGATTTCTATTTTTCTTTGGGGTTCTGTGATTTCACTGTGATATATCTTGGGTGGATTTCTTTTTGTTTATCCTGCATGGGATTCACTGGGCCTCCTGGAACTGAATTTGTCCTTTCATCAGTTCTAGAAAGTGCTCATGAAATACCTTGTTAAATGTTGTATCTGCCGCATTTCTCCCTTTACTCTCCTTCGGGTGCTCTGCTTATGCTGAACCTTCTCACTTCAACTTTCAAGTCTCCTACTCTGTTTCATATTTTCCATCTTTTTGTCTCTCTGTGCTACTTTTAGTTCACCAATTCTCTCTTTAGCGACATCTCTGCTGTTAAACTCATCCATTTGTTGTTTATTTCGATTTTTAATTTCTTGTTTTTAGCTGTTTTATTTGGTTGTTTTTCAAATATGTCTTATCATTTTTATTACTATTATTATTATTAAACCATTGAGAGTCAGTTTCAGAGATAATGAAGACTTACCCTAAATATTTCAGTGTGTATCTACTAGAAACATGGACATTCTATTCTATAACCATAGTGAAATGATCAAATTAAGAAAATTTAACATAGGTATGATACTGTTATCTAATATACAGTTCATATTCAAATTTTGACAATTATCCCAATACTATCTTTCATAGTAACATCATTTTTATTTCTTTTTCTTCCTTTACTCTGAAGCAATTCTGTGACTTTTTTTTTTTTATAACACTGACAATTTTGAATAGTACAGGCCAATTGTTTTGTAGAATATCCTTCATGAATCAATTTTTACATTTTCCCCCAATTTTTTAATCATGGTAAAAGACACATAACATAAAATTTATCATCTTTCCTACTTTTAAATGTAGAGTTCAGCAGTGTTAAACACATTCATAATGTTGCACAACCATCACCACCATCCATCTCCAGGACTCTTTTCATCTCATAAAACTGGAACTCTATACCCATTAAGTAATAACTTCCATCTCCCCCTCGCCCTCAGCCCTGGCAACCACCATGCTACTTTCTGTCTCTGATTTTGACTACTCTAAGTTCTTCACGTAAGTGGAATCATACAGTATTTGCCTTTTGTGACTGGCTTATTTCATTTAGCATAATGTCCTCAAGGTTCATCCATGTTGTAGCATGTGTCAGAATGTCCTTCCTTTTTAAGGCTAAATAATATTCCATTATATGTATACACCACATTTTGTTTATCTATTCATCTGTTGATGGACATGGGTTGTGTCCATGTTTCAGCTTTTGTGTATAATGCTGCTATGAACATGGGTGTACAAATATCTCTTGGAGACCCTGCTTTCAGTTCTTTTCAGTCTATACTCAGAAGTAGAAACACTGGATCATATAGCAATGCTATTTTTAACTTTTTGAGGAACCACCATGCTGTTTTCCACAGTGGCTATACCATTTTATGTTCCCCCCAACAGTGCACAAATGTTCCAGTTTCTCCACATCCTCAAAAAAACTTAGTGTTTTCCGGTTTTTTTTTATAGTAGCCATCCAAGTGGGTGTGAGAATTCCTACATTTCTAGCAGGAATTCATTCCATCATATCAGGAGGTACATGATGTTGGTTTGTCTCATTATTAGTAAAGTTAACTTTGATCATCTAGTTAAGTTGATTGACACATTTTACCACTGCAAAGGGTAGATATTTTGCCCTTTGTAATGTACAAGTAATGTGTGGGGAGCTACTTTGGGAATTCATAAATTATGTTGTTTTTCTAATTTCCATCACACGTTTCTAAACTTTTCTCTTATTTCATTTAATGTAGCTATTTTGTAAGTTGTATATGTTAATTCCAGTTTCTGAAGACATTGTGCTTCTATACCATCTGTTGTTTCTGTGGTTCTCACTCATGGTAACTTGTTTCCTTGTATTAAATACATTTTAATGTGAAGTGCTAATTTTTTTGGAAAAAACATTTGTGGGCATTTTTGAAGGCCTAGTATGCAGATGTATTCTTCTAAAAGGATTTGTATCTTCTCCTGCCAAGCACCTAGGGCAGACTACTCAGGGGCCACTTTACACCAAATCCATACCTTAACGTATTCCAGATTACACAAGTGATCTGGGTTGCATATTCATGTGAGGGATAGATTTTTTTTGCTGGCTTTTTTCTCTCCTGTTTTACTCAGCACCAAGATAATATTTCCCCTGAGTATGGATATGGTGTAGGTTTAAATCTGATGTACCTTCACAATGAGGATATAGCCCTTTGGGGTCCTGGCATACTTTTATGGGAGAGAGTCTTCTATTAGACAAACCATCGTGAGTTCCCTGAACTTAGATTCTGGTGAGAGAGACAAAAAATAATCAAGTAAGTATAATGAAAAATAACAAAAAGAGAAGTATAGATTGTCATAAGTTTGATAAGAAGGAAATAGATGGGCGTCCCTATTAGGATATAATGGAAGGGAGACATTTAAATAGGGCACTCTGAGAAGGCATCTCTGGGGAGGTGATATTTGATGGATGAGAAGGAGCCAGCCAAGTAAAAACTATATATAGTAAGTGAGAAGGAGAGCAACAGGAGATGAGAGAGAAGTGGGCTACAGCCAGATCATGTAGGGTATCCTAGGCCATAGGCAAGAGTTGGGTTTTGTTTTGGGGTTTGGTTTTTTTCTTTCTTTTTTTTTTTGGTGAGGAAGATTGGCCTTGAGCTAAAGCTATTGCCAATCTTCCTCTTTTTGGTTGAGGAAGATTGTCCCTGACCTAACATCTGTGCCCATCTTCCTCTACTGTGTATGTGGGATACCTCCACAGCATGGCTTGATGAGTGGTGTAGGTCTGTGCCCAGGATCAGAACCTATGAACCTGGGCCGCTGAAGTGGAGCATGCTAAACTTAACCAGTATGCCACTGGGCTGGCGCCAAGAGTTGGGTTTTATTCTAAGTGTACTAGAAAGACATTGGAAGGTTTTCAAGTAGGGCATAACATGATTTAATTTACTTTTAAAATTTTATTTAAAGGTTTAAAAATGATTTAAAATTTTTAATCACAATAACACATGTATGATAATGTTAAAAGCTTTATAAAGAAATAATTCTACCAGTACTCTGACTGACCCATCCCACTCCCCAAGGATAGTCATTCAAGTTTTAGCTTTTTTTGTTGTTTAAAGGCACTTATCGACCTATTTCTAAATAACATGCAAATATTGCCATTTCTTGATTCAATTATTTATTTACTTCCTGCTATAGTAAATGAAGACTTTTAGCTTTCTCATACTCTTCCCTCTTCTTTGAGGTTCCTATTCTGGGTAAATGGTTCTGTGGAGAACAAAAGACCTACAGATTATGACCTTTGGTTGAGGGGGAGAAAGATCTAAAACAAAAGACACTGCTCACAATGAAGCCCATCAGTAAATAAACCCCATCCCATCAGGATTTTAGTGCCTCACTCTTAAATGTGAATGAAGAGACAAGGATTATCAAATATGTAAGCAAAGCTTCCAGCATGACCTAAAGAGATTGAAACAACAGGTAAACAAAAAAATGGGAAGAATAAATTATAATTAATATCCCAGAGAAATTATAAAAGACATTTAAAAGACATTGCATACGTGAAACAAAATTACATACACACACACACACACATATTCAATCAATTAATAAAAACAAGGAAAGTTCCTGGAAATTAAAAATGTAGTAGCAAAAATGTAAACTTCAGTGAAAGGTTTGGAAGATAAAGCTGAAGAAATTTCCCAGAAAGTAGAATCAACAGACAAAGAAAAAAAACAATAAGAACAGCTAAGAAAGAAAAGATAAGACAGTTAGAAGATTAACCTAGGACATCTGACATGCAACTAATAAGGAGTTAGTTCCAGAAAGAGTCAAGAGAGAAAAGAATGGAGAAGAAAATATCAAAGAAATAATACAAGAAAATTCCTCAGAACTGAGGAACATACACTTTTCTTATGAAAGGGTTACAGTTACTGACCAGAGACCACCCCAAGGAATATCATTATGACACATTGGAACAGTGGGATGAACAGAAGACCTGATAGCTTCTAAAGAGTGGAAGAGCAAATAAGCAAGCCATGTACTCAGGACACAGAGTATAATGCATTTCTAAAGCAACATTGGAAAGTAGAAGACAGTGCAGCAATGACTTAAAATTTTGAGTCAAATTAATTGCAACACAGAATTACATACTCAGTCAATTAATCAATCAAAGTGATGGCAAAATCATGACTTTTCAGATATGCAAGGTCTTAACATATCTAGGTCCCTGTATTCTTCTTCAGGAAGTTATTGGAAGAGCTTATTCATCAAAACAAGGAAGGAAACCAAGAAAGAAGATAAGAGGTCCAGAATATAGGGGCCCCAATAGAGGGGAGAAATGAAGAAAATACCCAGGACAACGGCTGGGCATAAATTGAGAGAGCAAATCTGCACAGATTGGAGCAGCAGGATGGAGGGCTCCAGGAGGGCTGGGTCCAAGAAAAAATGAAATCGATAGCCTCTTTGTCTAGTCTGAGTGTGTAGAAAACTGTATTGCAAGGCAGTTCACATTATTGTTGCAGATGTAAGAACAACTTAGCCATGGAGTCTAGGAAAATTAAACAAGTTGAAAAACAAGGCAGTTACTAACTCCAGGTAAAATAAAAAGTTGTACAAGAAAGGAAATATAATCGTGGTACAATACTAGGGTCAGTGCTAAACAATTTTTAAACAGTCACAATAAATAAATGTATCGATTTAACCAAAAATTTGATGATCCACACGGGGGATAGATAAATCTCTCGCCTGAGGTTGCCGGCAATCAGGAGCTGGGTGGGAGGAGAGAGCTTAGTGTCTCGCTACTCAATACACAGACTTCCACGTATTCCTCCCATTTTCAGTCTGGCAGCCCACCCTATAGCACTGATTCCACTCTCTCGTTTTTCTCCTGGGGATATACCTCCATTTCTGCAAGGTAGGAGGGAGGGCGTTGCCTAACTGATGGGGTAGGGGAGGCTACCAGAGGGAACTGACAGTTTCTTATTCCAGCTTTCAAATAAGCCCCTCATTTTCAGTAAGTCTCATTTCCCTCAACTTACATCTGTCTTCCATGGTATCTGGTCCTTTGGTTAGCATTTCTGCAGTGAGATTGAGCTCGCTTCTCCATGGCATTGCCCTGAATAGCCTTAGGCTCATCCCCTTCCTTCTGCTAAGACATTTACTACTCCTCCACTGCTTTCCAACTTCTGAAATGCGGTTTCAGATATTTCCATGTTTCAGTGAAATGGAATTTTTATTTCCCTTTCTCGTTCTTGTTCTTTTGAGCTGATGTTCAAGAGAAGAAAAGGAGGAAATGTTTTTAATGTCACCATCTTAAAACTGAGTCCATATTGTTGCTAATATTTATAATTTGGGAGACAGCACACAAAAATCTGTATTGCATTTCCATATGACAATTGGCTGGTGCTGAGTGGTGGCTGCTCCTTTCTAAAAGGGACCCACAGCACTGGGCAGGCAGGTCACAGCTTCCATCACTCCCTGTTGATTAACATCTGGCCTGCTTTGTTGCTTTAACTGCCTTACCCTACTGGCTTTGAGGTTGTGAGCCCAGGTCTAAGGTAAGTCCATGGCAGTGGGTGGATAAGGTAGAACAGGGAAAAGGTCACTGGAAGAGATGAGGCCAAGAAACTGAGAGGTTAGTATTGGATAGTCCATCCACATGGATGTTGAAGTCACTAAAAATTATGCCAGAAAAAGAAAAGGAGAGGAAGTCAATACATGAAAATGAAGAGGAGCGGAAGGTCGTTTAGCCTAAGAGCATAAACTTTAGAGGAGCCAGTTTTTAGGCTTTTCTTGTTGTTGTTTGTTTTGTTTTTGGTATGAAAAAGAGCAAGGAATGGTTTACAAGAGGCAGTACGAGCAAGGAGAAAACCCACCCCACCCTCTAGCCCTCCTTGAGGCATGTGGGGTCCAAGAGACAAAACATCTGTTATTGAGGGCTGCAGAAGGAAGCATCCATCACGGGAAGCTGGGCTTCCAGCAAGGACAGGAGCTGAGGGGAATGTTCCAGCAAGATGCTAGCGTGTAGGGGGGCTTGCTCACAGATAGGGCATTCCAGAGGGTACAGAGATAGGTTTGGGAGAGGTGGAAATTGGGTCACCTTGCTATGAGATGAATGGAGCAATACGTCTGGATGCTGCCGGCTGGCTGGAGGAGCCTTGACTCCTGGTGGTGGCTGAGGTAAACAAGGATCTGAGGCGTGATGCCATTTGTCACAGGCATTTCTGAGAGCAGTGCTATACAAGCCACAGCTGCAATCTATTAGAGGGTCAGAAAATAAATTGGGCGGGTTGTGATTAACATTCTAAAAAAATGAAATAGAAGAGAATAGAAAGGTCCAACTCAAAGTAGAATATTGTTTCCGGAAGCTTTTGCTTCAGTTGTGTGTGTGTACAAGTAGACCATGCCTACATACGTCTGTGTGTACTGGGCCATCATTTAAAATGTGCTTCCTACTGAGAATGGTAGTGAAAAAATTTGAAAGACCCCATCTTAGAGAAAGGTGGACAACAGATTCAGGTGCTGTAACCTTCAGTGATTTGCTTGGCGAGAGGTCTCCTGTGGGTCTTGCATAGAGTCAGAGGAGCAGCTCCTTTATTTTCCTTTGAAGCACTGGCTATCCTCTGAGAACTCATAGCAAATTTTCATTTCTTTGGCTTAGTAAAATGATGTCATCTTTTCAGCTATAATATTTATCTACACTGTGCGCAAAAATATATGGGTAGCTTGTCTCATTCTTTAGGAAAATGATATGTTTTATGAAAAGTCATGAAGTCTTTTACTTTGCATTCATCCCTCACTCAAGTTCAATGAATATTTATTGAGTGCCTCATACCTACCAGGCCCTGTTCTGGGTACTAGAGATACAGCAGTGAACAATACTGACATAATCCCGTTCCTCTGGACCTGGGCTTTTCTTGGTGGGAAGATTTTTAATTCAATCTCTTTAATTGATACAGTTTTACTGAGATTTTCTATTTATTCTTGAGTCAGTTTCAGTAGTTTGATCTTTCTAGGAATTTTTCCATTTCATCTTGGTTATTCTATTTGTCGGCATACAGTTACTCATAGTATCCCCTTATAATCGTTTTTATTTCTGCAAGATTGTGGTGATGTCCTCTCTTTCATCCCAAATTTTAGTAAATCTTCTCTCTCTTTTTTCCTTGGTCAGTTTAGCTAAAGGTTTGTCAATTTTATTGTTTTCTTCTAAGAACCAACTTTTGGTTTTGTTGATTCTCTCTGTCGTTTTTCTATTTCCTATTTCATTTATTTCCCCTCTAATCTTTATTATTTCCTTCTTTTTGCTTGCTTTGGGTTTAGTTTGCTCTTCTTTTCTAATTCGTTAAAGTGAAAGATTAGGCTATAAATTTGGGCTCTTTCATCTTTTTCAATATTGTGTTCACAACTATAAATTTCCTTCTAAGCACTGCCTTAGGTGCATCCAAGTTTTATGTTATATTTTTTTTCTCATTCATCAAAAATTTTTTCTAATTTTTCTTACGATTTATTCTTTGTTCCATTGGTTATTTAGGAGTGTTTTGTTAAATTTCCACATATTTGTGCATTCCCCAAATTTCCTTCTGATACTGGTCTCTAATTTAATTCCATTGTGGTTGGAGAACATACTTTCTATGATTTCAATACTTCTAAATTTATTGAAGCCTTGTTTTGTGGTCTAATGTATGGTCTATCTGAAGAATATTCCATGTGCACCGGAGAAAAATGTGCATTCTACTGTGGTTGGGTGCAAATGTTCTATAGATGTGTTGGGTCCAGTTAGTTTATAGTGTTGTTTAAGTCTTGTATTTCCTGGTTCATCTTCTGCCTTGTTCTATCCATTATGGAAAGTGGGGGTGCTGAAATCTCCAATTATTGTTGAATTGTCTACATTCCCCCCCTTCAATTCTGTCAGTTTTTGCTATTTTGGGGCTCAGTTGCTATGTGCATACATGTTTCCAATTGTTAGGTTTTCTTGATGGATTGACCCTTTTGTCAGTATAAAATGTTCTTCTTTGTATCTAGTAACAATTTTTCTCTGAAAGTCGGTTTTGTCTGATATTATTATAGCCATTCCAGCTTTCTTTCACTACTTTTTGCATGGCACATGTCTTTCCATCCTTTTACTTTCAACCCATTGGTGTCTTCAAAGTGTGTCTCTTGTAGAAAGTACACAGTTGGATCATGTTTTTATATCCATTTGGCTAAACTTTGTCTTTTGATTGGAATGTTTAATATACTGACATTTAATGTAATTACTGATAAGGTAGGATTTATGGATGCCGTTTTGCTATTTGTTTTCTATATGTCATGCCTTTTTTCCCCTGTTTCTCTATTACTGCTTTCTTTTGTGCTATGTATTTTCTAGTGTACTATTTTAATTTCCTTGTTTCTTTTTCTATATTTTAAAAAGTTATTTTCTTGGGGCTGGCCCCGTGGCAGAGTGGTTAAGTTCATGCGCTCCGCTGCAGGCGGCCCAGTGTTTCATTGGTTCGAATCCTGGGCGCAGACATGGCACTGCTCATCAAACCACGCTGAGGCAGCATCCCACACGCCACAACTAGAAGGACCCACAACGAAGAATATACAACTATGCACCGGGGGGCTTTGGGGAGAAAAAAGGAAAAAAATAAAATCTTTAAAAAAAAAGAAAAGTTATTTTCTTAATGGTTGTCCTGGGGATTACAATTAACTTCTTAACTTAAAATAATCTAAGTAAAATTAATACCAATTTAATTTCAATACTACACCCAAACTATGCTCAAATATAGCACTCTTTGTATTGTTGCAAGGCTTCGGTTAATTTCTGGAGCTCTGAAAAGGTTGGTTTTGACAAATTTTAGCCACTGTTCCCCTTTTATGGAGAAGCAGATTATCTGCCATTCTGGAAGTGCTTCTACCAGATTTATTTTTATCTCTCATTATCCTGAAATGATCCCCTCAGCCTCCGGTTGTCTAAATCCTTGAGTACAGTGCAGTATTTTCATCAAATATCTTACAAGTAATATGACAAGGTGGTGCAAAAAGCCAAGCGTTAGAAGTGGTGAATACATAAGTACAGGCCCTGATGTTTTTTAAAAGTACGCTCCAAGGTCCTCTCCCATGTGTGGATACACATTTGCAGTGTCAAAAATCTGACAATTCTTCATTTTATAGGAGAGCTAAAACTTCTGGATAAATGAAAGTGAAATAGATTTAAACCTGCTTTCCTACCAAAGTGACTGTGAAACCATGTAGGGAGCCCAAATCAGGAGACTGTTTTGTTCTAATCTTATGTGTTAATTAATTTGAAAATGCAGTGTTTAACTAGAAGTACAGGAGGGATGCACTGTGGAGGGAGGGTGTTAACATTTGATAATTCTGCCTGGTAAGTGCACACGGACTTCTTAGCTGTACTCTTCATATATACGCCCTATACACACACACACACACACACACACACACACATGCTTTGCAGGTTCAGATATGCCTCATGCTGGCTAATAGGGCTTAATTAAATAATATCAGTTGCTCAATAATATGGTTCAAATTTCCGTTATCATGGCATATTAACTGTGAGAAAATGCAAATAAGTGCAAAGGCACATAGTATAAACTTCGCTACTAGCTCTTTAGCCCACAAATTACTACGTAATAACATGTGCATCACGATCAGTGACCAATCACAGCAGTTCTTTCAAAGTCTGTCAGTCACTCGTCACTGTTGCATCCGTTATTCAGTTTAGGCACGGACAGCAAAGTGTGCAGTTGTGTAGCTTCCTTTTCTCCCAGTGATAAACCTGTACAACACTGTATAAAAATGGGTAATTCAAAGCAAAAATGAAAATGCAGCAAAGAAAAAATAATAAAGATGGAAATGAAGTAAAATTCAAATAGAGTTATAGAGAAAATAGGCCACCGTGGGAATGCTGACGCTGCTGCCTTTCCAGAGGCTCTAGACATGCAGCCAGAGGAATGTACAGAATGTGAACTTGAACGAGGAAAGTGGTTTGTGACAAAAAGAATGAGGATGTCCCAGAGGACGTCACATTAAAGAAACTCTCTGATATATTTCACGACATTGAAAGCGCAGGGGATAAAATGTTGAAAGTGATCCAAACACGACGCTTTGCCAATGCACAGAAAAGATGCTCTCTCAGTATGTAACAATTCTACTAGGAGAAGACAAGTGCTGTTCAAGTTTCTCGAGAAGTTCCTCTTACAAAGAAATAAAACACTTTAATTTTCAATCTTTTTAATGTTTTAAGTTACAGTATTAAACGATTAGTTTTACTATTTTTTTGATATCCCTACCCATGTATAACCTTCAGCAAAGAGAGTTTGGAATGTTTTGACAATTTTTAAAGGTCATGGAACAATCTCAGTTTTTCCCGATGATTACGAAGATAGTTTTGCACGGTTTGGGTCATTTCCACAATCCTGAACTACCTGCAAATGCATATATACATGCATCGTGTATGTGTACGTATCTACATATATACGCATTTTATATATACACCGAGTCTGCAAATACTTGAAGTTAGAACACACAAACGATGGCTACGAGCTATCAGCGGTAATCCTAAGTAAGAAAATTCATGTTTTCTGCTCTGGAAGCTTGCCGCTGGGATTCGTTCGGGGGATAAACGGTCGGAAACTAGGAAACTGAGGCACACGGGGGCGCCAAGCCCGGGCAGTGCCCGGGGCGGGGGGTGACCGGCCTGACCCCGCCGAGCCAGGTGCCCGCGCGCCGCCACCCGCCGCCTGGGAGGCCGGCCCCGCCCCCGCCCGGAGCGCCCCGCGGGGCCGCGGCGTGCGGGGGCGGAGGGGGCGGCGGCGGG